>NC_142465.1:98092500-98237500 GCF_049115385.1 Moschus berezovskii
TCAATTTTCTTGTTTTCACTGTGTTCCTATTTAGCCAATCAGTAAGTTGTTATTGTCTGTAAGAAATTCTGAGAAACTCAAGTAAGTGTTTATATGTAAAAGTTTTCAATTAGAAATATTCCTAGAAATTTTTGCATTTTCAGCTGTCATTTTATAGGATTTACCAGCATTTTCATTTTTCCAACTTTGTAGGTATAAAATTTCCTGTCTTTCAACTGGAATAACAACATTTCTATTTATCTTGGAATTTTAAAAGGTTGGTGGTAAAACACTCAGGCACTGGAAAATTTATACTCATGATTTGGACTCAAAGCTCCACCACTTAGAAGCTGGACATTCCAGAAGAGTTTATTTAAAGCTCATGTCCCCATTGCTGACATGGATGTACTAAAAGAGTGTGCCTCTTAAGGTGTTGTCAAGGTTGGATAAGATAATGAATATAAAGTATCTAGGAAAGGGCTTGACACTTGGTAAGCGTTTGATAAACATTGTGTAATATTGTTATCATCATCATCATCATTATAGTCCCATGATTAGATGTCAGTCATACCTGATTAGTTTTTCTTATTTTCTAACACATTATGTCAGATAAGGAGATAACAAGAGAAAGTCTATATTGTGAATCAGATAATAGATGTTTGCCTCATAGAGATTCAAGTTTAACAACTAAGATTTACTTCTGAGTACAAAATTTGTTACATGCCTGGATATCTGTCATAGTACTTTTAATTTTCACAAGTAAAATCATTTCATAAAATATGCATTTGGGGAAAATAAGATATATCAGACAGGAAATGAGATAGATAGTGATAATCTTCCTGTTTTTTTCTCCTCCTCTCCCATACCTGCTCAGGTATAGAAGAGGAATTATATGTATTGTATTTAATGTGGATATAAACATGATAAATACAACTGGAGAAATAGTAAACAGAGACTTTCATTAATCACAGTGACACTTTATTGTACAATCAATGACTTATTTTGTCTTATCAATTTTCTTTTGTAATGACTGTTATTACATTAGTACTTAGTTATCATTATTAGTTTTAACTGTCCTAATAAGTAATTGAGAAATAACAGGGCATAAATAAATCCACGCATTTTACCAATACTCAGCATGTAACCAGTAGAGTTCTATGATCTACCTTCATTGGCCTGAGGTACGCTATAAGCATTATAAACAGTTTCTGAGAATGTACATCCAAAAATAGGTAAGGGAAGGGGAAAAGTCATTCATTTTAATAAGCAATGAGAGATGTACTTTTATACTTATTTAATTAAAGGAATGTGTATTTGTGTTTGTGTGCATGTGTGTTAGTCACTCTGACCCATCCAACTTTTTGGGACCCCAAGGATTATAGCCCACCAGGCTTCTCTGTCCATGGAATTCTCCAGGCAAGAATACTAGAGTGGGTTTCCATTTCCTTCCCCAAGGGATATTCCCAACCTGGGGATAGAAACCTGGTCCTCCTGCATTACAGGCAGATTCTCTACCATCTGAGCCACCAGGGAAGCTAATTAAAGGAGTAGATATTTGCATTATGAAAAAGAAGTTCAACTACCTGGAAAATGAAATGTCTTCAATTTATGTTTAAGAACATGGGGGAAGGAACTTTTTTCTAATATTTAACATTTTCTAATTACCTACATAGTGAGGAATCACTACAGTACTCTCCATAACTAAGCTTGCTTACATTATGTTCAATTATTAACTCTTTTTGTTTGATAACATTTTAAATGTCAAGAGAATCATTGATTTCTTCATATAGTGGTCCCTTGGTATCCATGCAGGATTAGTCTGAGGACTCTCACGGATACCAAAATTCACTGATGCTCAAGTCCCTTATACGAGACAGTGTAGTATTTTCATATAATCTATGGACACCTTCCCATATCCTTTAAATCACCTATAAATTACTTATAGTAGTGAATAAAATGTAAAGGCTACATAAATAGTTATAAATACAATGTAATGCTTTGTGAATAGTTGCTGGCATGTGGAAAACTCAGGTTTTGTGTTTTGGAACTTTCTGGATATTTTATTTTTTTTAATCTGCGATTGGTTGAATCTGCCAATGAGGAACCCACAGATGCAGAACCCATGGATATGGAAGGCTAACTGTAGTTTCCTTTATCAGCCATCATTTTGACTAGATTCCTACAAAACTAGTTTTGAGAAAGAGAAACCAAAAAAATAAAACAAGGAATATAGGTAGCCAAAGTGTGATCATCAAATATATATTCAACAGTTAAATCTTTCACTGGACAATCTATGCTATAGATTATTCTTCATATTCTTTGGATTGATTTCTGTGATAAAAGATACAATAAAACACTTGATGGTAATTAGAGATAAGCAAGAGAGGCAGCAGTGATGGGAGTAGAATAACTGAATATCTGTGGTTCATTCAAAAACTATTCAGTGAGTATAAAATATGTACCAGGCTCTGTGGAGCTTTAAGGATATATTGTATAAGTCCTTGGTACTCCAGACTATGACTCAAGCATATGTAAGAGTTACATTGCTAAGAGCCAGCTGGAGGAGTAAAGGGTCAAATCTTGAAGGGCTTTTGGGGCTTCCCTGGTGGCTTAGACAGTAAAGAATCTGCTTGCAATGCAGGAGAACTGGGTTTGATTCATGGGTCAGGAAGATCCCCTGGAAAAGGGAATTGCAACCCACTCCAGTATTCTTGCCTGGATAATTCCATGGACAGAGGAGCCTGGAGCGTGACAGTCCATGGAGTTGCAACAGTCAGACACAACTGATTGCTGATCGACTACCACTTAACACTTGAAGGGCTTTTATGCCAGCTAAGGTGTTTATACTAACAGTAATGAGGCACCAAAAAATACTTCTAAAATGGCAAATTTTTGAAAGATTCCTCTAGTGGAAGTATGCAGAAAGAACTGGAGAGAAACAGGACTGGATGCCCTGAGACCAGCTGGCGTAATATAACCTAGAATAGTTTTAGCAGGAATGAGAGGACTATTTGGACCTTTCCCTAGATCACAGGGTGTAGAGTGCCCCCTTACTTTAAAACTGTGATGGCCTTCCACTCTGCATTTCAATCTGTTAAGCATGACTTCCCTGTGTTGTTGTTGTTGTGTTTGTTGTTTAGTAACTAAGTCATGTCCTACTCTTTTCCACCCTCGGGCTATAGCCCACCTAGCTCCTCGGTCCATGGAATTCTCCAGGCAAGAATACTGGCGTGGGTAGCTCCAGGGGATCTTCCTGACCCAGAGATCCAACCTGTGTCTCCTGCCTTGGCAGGAGACAAAGCTATTGTCTTTACCACCGAGCCATCTGAGAAACCCAGCCTTCCTGTAGTTACCCTTCTTCACTTGGTCCTAGAATTCTTTTCATCTGTCTCCAGGATGAAATATAAAATCCATGTTTTTCTAAGTATTTGTTTGCTGCTGAGCATGGGAAGGATGCACAAATAGCAATATGTCAAGGAAAGTCCAGTGGTAGAGAGTCACAAAACCTAGGAGCGCACAACAGGAGATGATTCTAGTTCTATAAAAGCCACGTATTTCCATAACAAGGTGATTTATGTCACAGTTTTTGAAACTGCTAGTTTCTTGTGGCTCACTTAATTTTTGAAAAAGCCAACTCTTTTGAGGTAGACCTGATGCATCAGATTACCTGTCTCACATGTGTCATCTTAGCTGCATGAAGATACTAAAATCAATCAAGTTAATCCATGTCAGACTGTTTTTTTTTTTTTCCTTAAGTTAACTTGATGATGCCCCCAGTCCACAACTATTCAGAAGAGAATCCTGGTTCTGGTGACAAATTACATTAATTCTGGCAAGAGATGATGGTGACCTGAACTAAGGTAGTGAAAATGGGGATGGACAGTGATTTAAAGCGTAACAAAGTAGGGTATTAACTTGAAGATACATTAACTCTATGGTTAAGGAAAAAGCAGTGACTCACTCATACATTCATTTTTCATTCAATAAATATTTACTGGGTGCTGAAATAGGTGGAGATGGCAACGGCGACCCACTCCAGTGTTCTTGCCTGGAAAATCCCCTGGACAGAGGAGCCTGGTAGGCTGCCGTCTGTGGGGTCGCACAGAGTCAGACATGGCTGAAGCGACTTAGCAGCAGCAGCAGCTGAAATAGGAGTGCTTAAATCCTGAGGATAGATCTGTACTGATAAATCAGATATGGTACTTGCCCTCCTGGAGCTTATATTCTAGGTGGGAAAGAGGGAAAAAAGAAAGTGAAGTCGCTTAGTGGTGTCCGACTCTTTGCGACACCATGGACTGTAGCCTACCAGGCTCCTCTGTCCATGGGATTTTCCAGGCAGGAGTACTGGAGTGGGTTGCCATTTCTTTCTCCAGAGAATCTTCCTGACCCAGGGATCGAACCCAGGTATCTCACATTGTAAGCAGGACGCTTTACCCTCTGAGCCACCAGGGAAGTCCTAGGGAAGAGGGACATGCCCTCATCTGAAGGGAGTTGAAAGAAAACAGTAATTAACAATGACAATGAAAAGATATGAATCATTTTCATTGATGGCAGGAGGGAAACTACAAGGATACTGTAAACAAAACTCACTTGGGAAGAGGCTACTTTATAAAGTCAAGTGCAAAAGCTTCAGAGGGGATGTTGTTGGTGCTGGAATCGGAAGAAGAGGAAGGAACTACTCATACAATGAAACAGAGGAAGTGTTCCAGGCAGATTTCTAAGACACTGAAGGAGGAAAGAGCTTGACATAACGGAGGCACAGAGAGGTGGCTACAGAGACTATAATATAGTGAGCAAGGAGATGCAGCCAGGCCATCCTAGAGGAGATCCGTCCTGGGTGTTCATTGAAGGGACTGATGCTAAAGCTGAAACTCCAATACTTTGGCCACCTCATGTGACGAGCTGACTCACTGGAAAAGACTCTGATGCTGGGAAAGGTTGGGGGTGGGAGGAGAAGGGGACGACAGAGAATGAGATGGCTGGATGGCATCCCCAACTCGATGGACATGAGTTTGAGTGAACTCCGGGAGTTGGTGATGGACAGGGAGGCCTGGCGTGCTGTGATTCATGGGGTCGCGGAGAGTCAGACACGACTGAGTGACTGAACTGAATTGAACTGAACTGAACTGAAGGGGTAAAGCAGTGTGGAAGGGTGTCATAAGATCAAGGTGAAAGGAATTGCGTGGATCCTGCTAGTTTTATAGGCCTTGATAAGGACTTCAATATTTTTACAACAGCAGAGCTATTAGAACAAAAATGAAAGAGTATGATTGATCTACTTTTTGAAAAGATTGCTCTGGCATCTATAGGTAGACTGCATTGGAAGGGAGCAGCAGCAGAACCAGAGAGACAAGTTAGAAAGCTCCTGTAGGAGACCAGGAAAGTGACGGAGGTGATGGTGGCGGCAGCAGAGTTGATGTCAAAGCATCCCAGATCCACGTTAGCATTATAATGGAATGCTCTAAGGTGTGGAGGGAAAAGATGAATCAAGAAGAGTTATATTTTTTCCATTTATTGAGAAGACAAAGACTAAAGAGGAAATCAGTGGAAAGCAAGAGTGAAAGTTCTATTTGAGTCATGTAGGTTGAAATTCCGAACAGACACCATCTATGGACGTTAGATGGGAAGATGGTTCTATGAACATGGAGCACAGAGGAGGGTTGGGGCCTAGAGGTAGAAATCAGGTGGTCGGCAACAAACAGAGAATACTTAAAGCCAAAGGGCTGAATGAACCCCAGAGTAGAAATAGAGAAGTGAGGCCAGAGCTGAGCCTCAAAGGATCCCTCTAGTGATTGTTAGAATACTGCAGGAGGGATGAAGGAAATGCCAGTGCCATTGAGAAGGTTGAAAACCTAGAGTGCGTGCTGCCAAAGAAATCAGAGTGGAGGATGTTACCAGAAGGATTTCACAGACAGGAATGTCTAATGCTGGACTCCCCTGGCAGTCCAATGGTTAGGACTCTGCCTTCCAACGCTGGGGACTCAGGTTCAATCCTTATTGGGAAACTAAGGTCCCACAGGCCATGGGGTACAACCAAAAATTTAAAAATAAATAAAAATGCACATATTCTTTTTTTAAAAAATAAAAGAAGGTCAAATGCTGCTGTAAGGTAAAGATGAATGCACAGTGTAGTGAAAGTGTTATTCACTCAGTCATGTCTGACTCTTTTGCGACACCACGGGCTATAGCCTGCTGGGCTCCTCTGTCCATGGAGTTCTCCAGGCAAGAATACTGGAGTGGATTTCCATTCCCTTCTTCAGGGGATGTTCCCGACCCAGGGATCGAACCTGGGTCTACCACACTGCAGGCAGATTCTTCACTGCCTGAGCCACCAGGGAAGCCCAGTGCACAGTAACACTGCTATTGTTTTGTGCAGCTGGGTGAATAATTCCGGCACTTGCCAAGAGGTGAACAAAAGAGGAGGAGCCCGTTTGGGGCATGTGACACTGCTGCCCCCGGGGCCCCGTCTCCACACCTGTCATTTTGTAATGTCTGTACCACTTTGTATGAAGCTCTATTTATTTGGTATAACTAAAAAGTCAGGACTGTTAGATGTCATTTTGTTTGCCTTTCTAAGTTGGGAGGAGACATGCACAGGTGCCTGTGTCACTTGGAAGCTCCTGAATAAAAAGTGATCAGAAAGTTTTAGTTGGTTGGCAGGAGGGAGAGGGAAAAAGAGTGAGCAAGAGAAAGCAGAAAGAAAACTACAATTTATTGAGTATGAACTAGGTAACAGCCACTGCTAAGTGCTTTCTATTTCAATTAAATCACAGAAAGGTAAATACCATAAAAGTTTTACAAAATAAAAAACTAGCACTCAGTGAAATTATTAACTTGATTAATGACGTAATTAATACGTGATAATTGAGGAAACAAGAATTTGCATCAAGCTCTGTCCTGTTCTGTCTTATGTGTGTGTACTCAGTCGTGTCTGACTCTGTGATCTCATGGACTGTAGCCTGCCAAGCTCCTCTGTCCATGAAATTTTCCAGGCAGGAATCCTGGAGTGGGTTTCCCTTTCCTTCTCCAGGGGATCTTCCCAACCCAGGGTTTAAACCCGACTGTCTTGCCTCTCCTGCATTGGCAGGCGGGTTCTTTACCAGCTGAGCCACCAGGCATTGAGCTCTACGTGACTCCAAATCCTGGCTCACTCTTTTCTGTGTTGTTGCCTAGGGTTACTGGTACTTGGAATGACAGAGCCACATAGGAAGTAGGGGATCTGGAAGATTCCCAAGGCAGTATGTGGATATGACTGGGACAGACTTACATGCTGCTGGCTGCCTTCATCCGTAACCTCTCTGGGCATCTTCCCTGAATATCTTCTCACTTCCATCACCTCTAATACCTACCTCTCATCTTGGTACACCCCCTCCCTGAGTGTCACACACCTGCACTGTGTCCCATCACTTCAGACCCTCCCAGTAGACCTGTGCTAGAGTCAGGACTCAGTAATGAGCTAGCTGGGTGATGGTGGCTCAGTTATCTCCATATAGTGAGCTCTCTCTAGCTCATCTGTAAGTAGATAATTATTCCTACCTCATTCTGTTTGAAAATTTATACATAAAACCATCCACTATTCTGACTGTCATACAAAAAGCATGAAATAGAGGTTTGAATGTGAAAATTTCAGAGAAGATGTGGCTAAATTTAATAAGCTAGCTCAAGTTAATATAGGAAGAGAAGAATGAAGACCAATTGGGTCTCTTCCTCTTTTAGGTGACATTTATGTTTTTTTATGTCTTGTGTCTAACTAGATAGAAAATAACCATTTGAGGTCAAGGGTCATGATTTATAATTTATGCTCTTTATCAAAATGCCTGATACTTTATTGTGAAAACAGTGTATCATGATTTATATTGATAAGCAACTTTTGGATAGTCCTTCTTCTCTAAAGTTATTGCATACTTTAGGAAAAAGTGAAGTGAAAGTCGTTCAGTCATGTCTGACTCTTTGCAACCCCATGGACTGTAGTCCTCCAGGCTCCTCTGCCCATGGAATTCTCCAGGCAAGAATACTGAGTGGGTAGCCATTCTCTTCTCCAGGGTATCTTCCTGACCCAGAAATTGAACCTGGGTCTCCTGCACTGCAGGCAGATTCTTTACCATCTGAGCTACCAGAAATACTTTAGGAAAGGAGGATTAAAATTGGTAAACCATGAGTAAACGTAATTGATTGGTGGTACTCTAAAGCCTCCCAGAGACCATGCAATTCATTTCAGGCTGGAAAGTAGCAACAAGAAAGAATTTTCCAATGCCCTGGTCCTTGGCAGAGCTCTTGTGAGGCTCCATGTGATAAGTCATAATCGCTGAAACAATCTCCATTGTTTTGAATGTCTCTGGCATTGATGCAGCTCATGGGCTTCTCTTTTGCCGTCAGGAGGTGTCCTTTAGATGGCTTTCCTTTTAGAACCAACACAGGAAATCTCTTCTAGTGAAGGTTATAATTTTTTAGGGCCATGATTCACATTATCTTCATAATTGCAATAATCTTTGTTAGAATGGGACACTGCATTTTTTTTTGATTATCTGATAAGCTTGAAAAATCATTTTCTTCCTTCTTTTCTGGCTTGATACATGACCTTCTAAAAGGCAGTTCGGTTAATTGCCATGGTGCTCAGCCATACAAAAAAATTAGTGAACTTACCACTGTGCATGTACCAATTCCAAAAATAAGTAAATTGTCCAATATGTACAGTAACTAAATTTATGGGGGAAAAAAATCACCCCTGGACAAATACTAAATTGCTCTCTGGATATTTAGAACCTGTAACTAGCCTGCCTTGAGTTCATGGAAGTGACTGGGATGACTGGAAAGAAACAAAAGCTTCTCATCATTTCAGTAAATAGCAGTTAGAATAGCAAGCAGATGAAAACTGAATATCTTTTAAAGATGATCATATAATTGACAGTCTTGAAATTCATTTACAAATGTTAGTTAACAATTTAAAAAGTCTTTTGGACTCTGTGGGAGAGGGCGAGGGTGGGATGATTTGGGAGAATGACATTGAGACATGTATATTGTCATATGTGAAACAAATTGCCACTCCAGGTTCGATGCATGATACAGGATGATCAGGGCTGGTGTATTGGGATAAACCAGAGGGATGGGATGGGGAGGGGGGGGAGGGGGGTTCAAGATGGGGAACACATGTCCCCCCAGGGCAGATTCATGTCAATGTATGGCAAAACCAATACAATAATGTAAAGTAATTAGCCTCCAATTAAAATGAATAAATTTTTTTTTTTATTTCTAAAAAAGAATTTTATTAAAAAAGCACAAATGCAAAGAAATGAACAGAGGAAAATTTATGCGTCGAACCTGGACTGGTCACTTATGATAACATACATGCTACAATTCCATTCTCTCCAATCATTCCACCTTCACCCTCTCCCACAGAGTCCCAAAGACTGTTCTAAATGCCTATGTCTCTTTTGCAGTCTCTTATACAGGGTTTAGGTTACCATTTTTCTAAATTCCATATATATGCGTTAATATACGGTATTGATGTTCTTCTTTCTGGTAAATTTTAAAAAAAAACTGATAGGTTTAAATTTTGTAATGGTTTGATTTTTAAATGCCAAATCAGAAGGAGAGATTTTTCAACTATATCTGAGATAAATTATCTGTGTGCTACGCAAAGCAGGCAGCAAACAGTATAATTGTGTTCATGAGTGGTTTGAGGATGACAAATAAAATTGAAGAAGACACAAAGCTTGGCATGGTCTCTTATTGTATGTAAGTCTTCCCTTTGCCAAATGGAGATTTACACTTACACAGAGAGAGCCTTTTTTTCAGAAAGAAATACTATTTGAATTTATCTGGAAACTACACTTGCTACATAGGAAATGTTTAGTCTTATTTGTATATTTATTTACCACTATTCCTGTGTAGTTTTTATTCTAATCTAACCATAAACTTTCCAAACAGAACTTCTGTGCTGATTGAAAGTAACGACAGTGTGTTTATTAAACTCAGCAAATCTGTGATTCAAAACGACACCTTACTGAGGGGTCAGGATTTTATATTAAGAAAGAATGTCTGAAAGCGTGGAAGAAATGCTACTCGTTGGGTAAAATTATTCTATTGCTGTGAAAATCAGACATTAATAATTCATTTTTCATAGAATCTGCACTTCTGGGTCTTGGAAAGGCATAATCGTTTGAAAGGCCTACTAGGGTGAGAAGGAGCATAATGTGTCTACCTGAGGTTCACTTTAAAGCTAACTGACCCCTTGTACCAGGGAGCAGAAAGCAACCCTTGAAACATGGTCCAGAATCTCCTACTTAAAATTCAGTTTGCATTAGTGTTGTCTGTAACTTCTAACTTTGGCCTACATGGAATAAAAACAACAAAGCAGAGAAGAGGGCTTGAAGCGTGTCCTTCAGGGACCATGGGAAAGAATAAAGGAAAGATTTTGAAGGCATTCCACCTAGCCATTCTAATTTTTCAACTTTCAAAACCATAAACTATGTCTTGTCTCCTTTGCTGCCCTACAAGTAGGATCATCAGTAACATCTTTCTAAAGTCCATACATATGTGTTAATATCTGATGTTTATCTTTCTCTTTCTGACTTACTTCACTGTGTATAATGGGCTCTAGGTTCATCCAGCTCATTAGAACTGACTCAAATGTGTTCCTTTTTATAGATGAGTAATATTCCATTGTGGAGAAGGCAATGGCAAGCCACTCCAGTACTCTTGCCTAGAAAATCGCATGGACAGAGGAGCCTGGTGGGCTGCAGTCCATGGGGTCACTACTAGCCGGACACGACTGAGCGACTTCACTTTCACTTTTCACTTTCACACATTGGAGAAGGAAATGGCAACCCACTCCAGTGTTCTTGACTGGAGAATCCCAGGGACGGCGGAGCCTGGTCGACTGCTGTCTATGGGGTCGCACAGAGTCGGACACGACTGAAGCGACTTAGCAGCAGCAGCAGCAGCAATATCCCATTGTGTTTATTTACCACAACTTCCTTATTCATTCGTCTGTCAGTGGACATCTAGGTTGCTTCCATGGCCTAGCTATTTTGGACACAGTGGGGGAAGGGATGATATGAGAGAAGAGCATTGAAACACATACATTACCATATGTAAAACAAACAGCCAGTGGGAATTTGATGTGTGATACAGGGAACCCAAAGCCAATGCTCTGTGGAAACCTAGAGGGTGGGACAGGGAGAGAGGGGGCTGGGGGGTTCAAGAGGGAGGGGCCATATGTATACCTAATGCTGATTCATGTTAATGTATGGCAAAACCCATCACAGCATTGTGATTATCTTTTAATTTAAAAATATAAAAAACATAAATGAATTACTATGGTAGATGCTAGGACTCTAATAAAAGATGAGTTAGACCTAGTCCCTGGCCTAGGAAAGTTCACCATCTGGAAGATGGGACCATCACATAAAAGTTTATTATGACCTGGTAGTCTAAGGATGGAGATATGTACAGGGTGTTAGTTGAATCAATAAAGCAGGAAGTTATACCAGTTGGCCCAGGCCAGGAAAAGATGGCACCGGAGCTGCGTCTTAAGCAGTGACTAGGATTTAATCACAACACGTTGGTGTTCTGGAAAAGGATTGGCATTTTGAAAGACAATCCACACAAAGAATGTTTAAGCAAAAACACTGAAAAAAAAAAAAAGCAGCATGGTTTTTGAGGAAACTAAAAGTGCTTTAAGTGCATAAGATGTCAGTTAGGGGAATGAATAGAGATGAGACAGGACATGTAAGTAAGGGCCAGATGCTGCGAATTTTGTAATATTAAGTTGCTTGGGTTTTGTTGTTTAGGAATGGGAAGCTGCTGAATATGAGCACATGAGTGATGTGGTTCCAGCATAGAGGCAAAAATAAGATAACATTTTTGTAAAGATGTACCATTAATATATTAAACACAACTCATATTTTATTATCCTCAGCTTCTCTTGTGCATGCATGCTCAGTCACATCCAACTCTTTGCCACCCCAAGGACTCACCAGGCTCCTCTGTCCATGGGATTCTCCAGGCAAGAATCCTGGAGTGGGTTGCTGTGCCCTCCTCCAGGGATCTTCCCGACCCAGGGATCAAACCGGCGTATCCTGCATTGCAGGTGGATTCTTTATCCCTGAGCCGCCGGGGGAAGCCCAGAGATTGTGATGCCCACCAAATATTCTATTTTTTCCTTGTTGTCTCTCAGGCCCCTTGCCACTGGGGAAGACCAAGTGACTACTTCCATCAAAAAAAAAAAAAAAAAGGACAACTGTGATGCAGGTTGCTTTCCTGATCAGGCAGTGAAAAGCTTACATGGGATTCCCAGGTTCTTTCTTGCTTGTCATGGACGTTGGCAGTGTTAAGGAAGTTAAGCCTTGTGCACCCAGGTCTCTGAGTGGAAACCTGGAGCAGAGTCCCTTACCCTAACATCACTAAATAAATATATGTGTAGCTTAAGTTAAAAAAGCCAGCGTATTCAAATAAAGAGCCTCCTTCTTTTTCATTCCTTACTGTTTTAAACCTTGCCTAGTTTAAGCCTCTGTGTGTGCGTGCATTAAGTCACTTCAGTCTGGTTGTGTCCGAGTCTTTGAGACGCTGTGAACTGTAATCTGCCAGGCTCCTCTTTCCATGGGATTCTCCAGACAAGAATACTGGAGTGGATCGTCATGCCTTCCTCCAGGGGATCTTCCAGGCATAGGGATCGAACCCATGTCTCCTGCATTACAGGCAGATTCTTTGCCACTGCGCCACCAGGGAAGCCCCTAAAAGGACTAAAAGTTGTCCTTTCTTCTGCATTGCAAGCTTTTCCTACAAGGGTAACACTGTTCAGAAAATAAAGACCTAAAATAAAAACAGTTGAGTTCAGTCGCTCAGTTGTGTCCGACTCTTTGCAACCCCATGAACCGCAGCACACCAGGCTGCCCTGTCCATCACCAACTCCCAGAGTTTACTCAAACTCATGTCTATTGAGTCGGTGATGCCATCCAACCATCTCATCCTCTGTTGTTCCCTTCTCCTCCTGCCCTCAATCTTTCCCAGCATCAGGGTCTTTTCAAATGAGTCAACTCTTCACATCAGGTGGCCAAAGTATTGCAGTTTCAGCTTCAACATCAGTCCTTCCAATGAACACCCAGAATTGATCTCCTTTAGGATGGACTGGTTGGATCTCCTTGCAGCCCAACAACTACAAGGCAAAAACAATAATGCCATCACTAAAAAAAAAAAAATTTTAACTATGAAATGTAGTTCTATCTGGGAAAGATTTGGGTCATTGTTTTATCTTACTTTAGTAAGTTTTCCAGTGTTTCTAAACTAAGCCCGTATTATTTTTATAATTTTTAAAAGAAGCTTTTAAAATTTTATTTTAAAAAATGACTTGGAAACTTGCCAGAAATGGATTCCCATGAACACTAAACAGAAATGAAGTATTGAATACTAAAGAGAAGCAGATAAATGTCATCTGATTTTGTAGACTCTAAGCATATATGTGGATTCTTATTTTCAAAGCTATCCCAATATCTGTAATTCTTTCCTCCTCTATTCTTTAGAGAACATGATCAAATACAGTATTATAATATCAAGTTATGATTATTTTATAGTTTGAAATAAAATATTTAAGCCATTTCTTAGTACTAAGGATTGCTTAGATACTGCGCTGCCTAAATCATGTTTGCATGTACTGAAAAGTAAAACATTAGTCCTGTTTATTTGCTTCATTTTGCTTTTCTCCAATAAATTTTCCATATATAGCCTGCAAAAGCATTCCCGTAGAACTGTATATCGGACTAGAAATCTTTGATATTTAAATAGTTTTCTGTTCTGTGAAAGCTAATACTCAAAGATATCCATTACATTTATGATTTTCACCTCAGATGTATCAGTCTAACGTATTTGTTGAATTTTTTAAGCAGTTTTGTTTTTCTAAGTTTTGAAGACATGATGAAAATATTGTGGAAAAATTAAATTAGTATACAGGGTTATGATGAAAAGTTGATTGCTTTTACCTGTTAAGATATCCTAATGAAATCTTTTGCAATTTAATCTCCCCAAACTTAAATTTTCAGGTTTCAATTTGAGTTAATGGCTTACTAAAACTGAAGACAATTTGTGTAGAAGAAAAAATTTAACGTGTGTAGCTCTTAAGGACCTGTAGTTGATTAAAGTAACAGTATCTTTGCTGAAAATACCAAGCATATTTATAGGCAACATGATGAGCATGACATTGTAAGTGTAACTTTGATACAGATTCTTTCTATTCTTCAATTTCATAGATTACCTAAACCTTCAAATACTAACTTTGATTCTTATAGCTGATGAGAGTAGAGAAAAGGCTATGATTTACAAATAAAGTAACACTTTGTCCATTGCACTAATCCGGTTTTTTTTCACACTATTTTGTTCATTTTTTGTTCAATAATATGAAAACAAAACATGTGTCTACTAAAATAGAGCATGTGTTTCAAAATAAATTTATACTTTTTTATATGAGTCTGTTTTTAAAATTAAATTTATTCATTTATTATTTTTGACTGTGCTGGGTCTTTGATGAGGTGAATAGGTTCTTCATTGCTGTACTCGGACTACTGTCTAGTTGAGACACACAGGCTCATTAGTTATGTGCACTGACTTAAGATCCCAAGGCATGTGGGATCCTAATTCCTGGACCAGAGATCAAACCCATGTCCCCTGCATTGGCAGATGGATTCTTAACCACTGGACCACTAGAGAAATTCCCAGAAATTTATGATTTTCAATAAAATTCTACCTTATAATAAGTCAATGCAATAAAGTAGCTTGCTAGTCCAAGTTATCTCTATAAGAAATCTGAAAGTCCTAGACTTGCAGATAAGTCTTATAAAGTCATAGAGAATCTTGGCCAGACCACTTGAATTAAAATACCTTAACAATTGAAACAATGCCATTTGCAGGACTGTGGATGTGCCTCGGAGACTATCATATTAAGTTATCTCTCAGTCGTGTCTCTTTGCAACCCCATGGACTATGGAGTCTGGAATTCTCTAAGCCAGAACACTGGAGTGGGTAGCCATTCCCTTCTCCAGGGGATCTTCCCAGCCCAGAGATCAAACTCCAGTCTCCTGCATTGCAGGCAGATTCTTTACCAGCTGAGCCACAATGGAAGCCCAATTAAGTCAGACAGAAAAAGACAAATATCTTATGATCTCACTTATATGTGAAATCTAAAAAAAAATACAAATTAACTCATTTACAAAACAGAAATAGATGCACAGAGAATGATTTATGGTTACGGGGGGAATAGATTGGGAGTTTGAGATTGACACTGCCATATTTAAAATAGATAACCAACAAGGACCTACTGTATAGCCCAGGAAACTCTGGTCAATATTCTATAATAAGCTAAATGGGAAAAGAATTTGAAAAGGAATAGATCCATGTATATGTGTAACTCAATCACTTTGCTGCACACCTGAAACAAACACAGCATTGTTAACCAATGATGATACTCTAATATAAAATTTTAAAAAAACAAAAACAAGGGAAAGTGGGAAGCAGGGTGTATGAATTCCAGAGTGAGAGTCACATTTATCTAGTCAAGAAATAGTACCTTTTGGTAATTTTTAAAGATGACATTTGTTGATAAAAATTATATATTTTGTTCAAAAATACCTTAATGTGTAAGAAACAAGGATCATATAGCAGGGCTGTCATTGTCACCTCATTATGGTTGATTATCACATCTATGCCTTACCATTGTTAGCCAAAAAAAAAGGTATATGTTTAAAAGATTTCCAAGTCTCTTCATGTCTCTATTTTAAATGATTTATTAGAGGAACATGCACAGCCCGCTGCAGTTCTAGTCAGAGTGCTCTTATACCGTCACTCAGCATTTCATCAAATCTCTGTTGTGGACCAGACGTGGTGTTAGAAACACTGAGCGAGAGGGGAGTAAATGAGGAAGATGCCGGCTGCAAAACCAGTCTCTCTCTCTCTTTTTCTGTAGTTCTCTCTGGTCTTTTCTTTAAGTGTGTATTTTGTATTGGAGTGTAGTTGATTTACAACACTGTTTTAGCTTCAGGTGTACAGCAAAGTGATTCACTTATACATATATATGTATCTATTCTTTTTCAAATTCTTTTCCCATTTAGATCATTCCAGAATATTGAACAGAATTCCCTGTGCTATATATACAGTAGGTCTTTGCTGGTTATCTATTTGAAATACAGTCGTGTGTATATATTAACCACAAACTCTTAATTTATACCTCCCCCCATTATCCTCTTTGGAAACCATAGTTATTTTTTGTCATATGATCCAGCAGTCCCACTCCTGGGCATATATCCAGAGTAAACCATAATTTGAAAAGATGCTTGCACCCCAATGTTCATTGCAGCGCTATTTACAAAATCAGTCTTAAACCTCTGTATAGTCTTCTCCAACCATGCATTCCTGTCTTTCTAGTTTTCTTACTCCATAGATCATGAATTTAGGAGGAGTCAGACTGCCTGATTCAAGTCTACCTTTCTCCATTTATTATCTACATGAGTTTTGCAAACTATGTGACTTCTCTGAACCTCACTAGTAGGATTGTGGTAATAATAACACCTATTCCATATACTGTGTGAGAATTAGATAACACATATAAGTAAATTGCTTAGAACAGTGCTTGGACATGTATGCCATCAAATGTTGGCTATTATCACCATTATTATTGGTAGTGAGATTATTAGTATTATTACCAATATTAATGTCATCAAGACAGACACTTCTAGTTTATCTTAGCCACTTCATGACATCCTCAATTCTACCATCATTTATTTTGTTCTTACCATGTACTGTGTAAACTTCTATATAAACTTTAGAATCATAAAGATCAATAAGACACACTAAGAATCCGTACAACCTGTACCCATATAACCACTTGACCATTTTCTAATGAGGAGTCATCGTTTCATCACTTATTTGTTCTATTATTCAAACTTTCCAAATCAGTTATGGATGGTTTTATTATCCACTTTCATCCTTTGGGCAGACAAGGACTGTAGAAGATTCCCTTACGGAATCATGGTTGCCAGTGGCCTATAAATTATCAGTCTATGTTTCAAAGACTTATAACTTAACTCAAGGTACCTGCAAATTCCCTGCTCCTCTCATTCTCAACAAACAGTTTGGCCTATTTTGTGGAGAAAATGATGGAGAACACAAGATAAAACACTGCCCATTCTCTCTAAGCAAAGGATCACCTATCTATGTCCACTCACATCTTTGGGCTTCCCTGCTGGACCAGTGGGTAAAGAATTCTCCTGCAATGCAAGAGGCACAGACGACGAGAGTTCAATCCTTGGCTGAGGAACATCCACTGGAGTTCATTTCAGATCAGTTGCTCAGTTATGTTCTACTGTGACCCCATGGACTGTAGCACCGCGAGCTTCCCTGTCCATCTTGCTGAAGCTTGCTCAAACTTATATCCATCAAGTTAGTGATGCCATCCAACCATCTCATCCTTGGTCCCTTCTCCTCCCGCCTGCAGTCTTTCCAAGCATCAGGGTCTTTTCCAATGAGTCAGTTCTTTGCATCAGGTGGCCATTCAGCTTCAGCATCAGTCCTTCCAATGAACACCCTGGACTGATCTCCTTTAGGATAGACAGGTTGGATCTCCTTGCAGTCTTCTCCAACACCACAGTTCAAAAGCATCAATTCTTCTGCACTTAACTTTCTTTATGGTCCAACTCTCCCATCCATACATGACAACTGGAAATTGACTATGCCAAAGCCTTTGACTGTGTGGATCACAATGAACTGTGGAAAATTCTGAAAGAGATGGGAATACCAGACCACCTGACCTGTATGCAGGTCAGGAAGCAACAGTTAGAACTGGACATGGAACAACAGACTGGTCCCAAATAGGAAAAGGAGTGTCTCAAGGCTATATATTGTCACCCTGCTTATTTAACTTCTATGCAGAGTACAACATGAGGAACGCTGGGCTGGAAGAAGCACAAGCTGGAATCAAGATTGCCGAGAGAAATATCAATAACCTCAGATATGCAGATGACACCACCCTTACGGCAGAAAGTGAAGAGGAACTAGAGAGCCTCTTGATGAAAGTGAACAGAGGAGAGTGAAAAAGTTGGCTTAAAGCTCAACATTTAGAAAACTAAGATCATGGCATCTGGTCCCATCACTTCATGGCAAATAGATGGGGAAACAGTGGCTGACTTTACTTTTTGGGCTCCAGAATCACTTCAGATGGTGATTGCAGCCATGAAATTAAAACACGCTTACTCCTTAGAAGGAAAGTTATGACCAACCTAGACAGCATATTAAAAAGCAGAGAAATTACTTTGTCTGCAAAGGTCAAGGCTATGGTTTTCCCAGTAATCATGTATGGATGTGAGAGTTGGACTATAAAGAAAGCCGAGTGCTGAAGAATTGATGCTTTTGAACTGTGGTGTTGGATAAGACTCTTGAGAGTCCCTTGGACTGCAAGGAGATCCAACCAGTCCATCCTAAAGGAGATCAGTCCTGGGTATTCATTGAAAGGCCTCATGTTGAAGCTGAAACTCCAATACTTTGGCCACCTGATGTGAAGAACTGACTCATTTGAAAAGACCCTGATGCTGGGAAAGATTGAGGGAAGGAGCTGGGAGCTGGTAATGGACAGGGAGCCCAGCGTGCTCTGGTTCATGGGGTTGCAAAGAGTCGGACACGACTGAGCGACTGAACTGAACTGAACTGGAAAAATCATGGTTTTGACTAGATAGACTTTTGTTGGCAAAGTAATGTCTCTGCTTTTTAATGTGCTGTCTAGATTGGTCATAGATTTTCTTCCAAGGAGCAAGTGTCTTTTAATTTCGTGACTGCAGTCACCATCTGCAGTGATTTTGGAGCCTAAGAAGATAAAGTCTGTCACTGTTTCCACTGTTTCCCCATCTATTTGCCATGAAGTGATGGGACCAGAGGCCATGATCTTTGTTTTTTGAATGTTCTGTTTTAACCCAGCGTTTTCACTCTTCTCTTTCACTTCCATCAAGAAGTTCTTTAGTTTCTCTTTGCTTTCTGCCATAAGGGCAGTGTCATCTGTATATCTGAGGTTATTAATATTTCTCCTGGCAATCTTGATTCCAACTTATGCTTCATCCAGCCTTGCATTTTGCATGATGTACTCTGCATATAAGTTAAATAAGCAGGGTGACAATATATAGCCTTGACATACTCCTTTCCCAATTTTGAACCAGTCCGTTGTTCCATGTCCGGTTCTAACTGTTGCCTCTTGACCTGCATACACATTTCTCAGGAAGCAGGTAAAGTGGTCTGGTATTCCCATCTCTTGAAGAATTTTCCACAGTTTGTTGTGATCCATACAATCAAAGGCTTTGACGTAGTCTTTAAAACAGAAGTAGATGTTTTTTGGAACTCTCTTCCTTTTTCCCCTGGAGTAAGCAATGGCAACCCACTCCAGTACTCTTGCCTGGAAAATTCTGTGGACAGAGGAGCCTGGAAGGCTACAGTTGGGGTGGCAGAGAGTCTGACATGACTGAGCACACTGCACACACACTCGCATCTTTATCTCTTTCCAGTCGTCTCAGAAAGAAAGATAAACCTTCCCCACCAAATGAACACAGTTCTATGAGCTTCAGACGTTAACCTTTCCCACCACTTCCTAGATCTCCTGGAAAAGTATTTCTTTTCTTTTATCTTTAAACAATACATTTCCTATTTCTACCCCTAAAATCCATTCTGTCTAATATTGTTCTAACTTGCTTCTTCCATTTATTCCAAGATACTTGAAGGAAGTTTTAAATGTGCCTTGCCTCTTGTATTCACTTGACCCACTGATCTGGCTTCCCATTAGACATATTTCCCCGAAACTATTCTAATCAACAAGTTCAGTGTGGGGGAGATCAATCGACAGCATTTGGTAGTGCTGATGGCTCGTCCTTGTATTGTTCTGGCTGTAGAACATTGCTCACTGCGGATTTTCATCCTGCAACTTTCATGACCACGTTTCAGTCTCTTCTCTGCTCCTTAGACCAGTGCTTTCCTGGTTCCTCAGGATCCTTTCCGCACTCTGCAGACTCTCCCCACACACTGCGCATAGTACACTTTCCACCTGGACGCACCAAGAGCATTGTCCAGTACTCACTCACATGGTGATACCACATGCAGAGGTGAACTCGGGTCAGTTTTCAATAAAACAAGGCTGCTTTTAGCCTATGTCGGATAGCTCACCTTTTAGAAAAGAAATGTATAGTTGATTCCTCTTCCTTTAAACATACACTCTACTTTAGCTTTTTTCCAAATACCTTGAAGGTAAAGTAATGGTATAAAGAGAGGAGAGGACAAAAAGGCATTTACTATAAGTAAATAGGCAAGGTAAGATTTGAATCACACAGAAGCATTCAGAGTTCAGCGATTTCAAGGCTCCAAATAAATAGCTAATTTTTCCTGGCAAATGAAATCGAATTATTAAATTATCATACCAGAGTCGGGCATTTGTAATGGAAGGGAAAGGAAACCATCTATTTATTTTTCCCCTCAAGGCCATAGTGTATTTGAATGTTTCCTGCTTAATAGCTGCACCTGCTGGTAAGGACAAAGGATGCACTGTAACTTGATTTTGTAAATAACTTACTGCAATAGGCTGAGACTTTGTGCTGTACCTAATGGGCATGTTGCCTCCTTCTCCTCTGATTGCTTTCCTTTTTATATCATTTAAAAAGAAAAAGCTTGTACTGTGGTGTGCACTAGCTTAAATCTGTTTTTGTTACTGCTTGAAATTATTTCTGTTGTCATCTCAACCATTGTCAACCAACTGTTGGGAAGGTTTGGTCTCAGAATTTAGGGTGAGCTTACTAACTGAAGCTTTCAACCTACTCAAATATGCAGTCAACTTTATTATTTGCAGTGTAAAAGAAATGCAGTCATTTCTTTAGCAAAGTTTGTCCAGAAACAAAAGAAGCACAGTTTTTGAAGTGAATAAGAAAAAATAAAAACAGGATAATTTGTGATCAATCTAATTTTAGATAAAGTTTAAATACAACGTCTCACAAATAAACTGGATAGCAATTAGCAATTCTTTGATGTTGGACATAAGAGGAATCCAAGATAGAAACCTTGGGGGAAATCCCTAGAAAATATGAATGACACATAATATTTGTTCTTTTTCTTCTTAAATCACAATTAGGTTTGGGACCTAGAGCCTTGCAAATAGATTTTACATCTTTATGTTACCTTAAGTAACACAGCCAAATATCCTTAGGTTACCATCAGTGAGCTCAGTTTGGGGACCTAAAGAATCTTGTGGGTAATCAAATACACCAAAAAAAGGTCCTTACCAATCTCAAATGATAAAAATACTGTTTAATCTTTCCATTCCTGTGTTCATGTTTAAAACCATGACCATTGCTATTGTGCAATTTTATACCTGTGTTTCAAAAAAAATGACAAATGCTGGTTCTAAACAAAGAAAAATGGATTGGAAAAGCTAAATTAATGTCTCTTTTCTATTGCTTTTTAATCAGTCCCTTAAGCAGAGAGTAAGGGGATTGGTAGAATCCACATATTGCAGACTGTATCACCATGATCTGGATAAAACACAGTTACCATGCCTGCTGGCAGGATTCCAACCCCAGTTACTCAGCACCCAGAGAAAACTCGCTCTATATGTCACAAACTACCATGTGCACTCGTGAGTTTACAGGGCATACATGTGAGTGCATATGTCAAGGGAAAAACAAATTTTAGGAACCACTGCTCTAAGACTAAGTCTTTGCCTTCTGCTCACTTCCTAATAATTTCTTTTCACAATCATGGCTAAATCTAAAAGACACCATCAGGACTTCCCTGCTGGTCCAATGGTTAAGACTTCACCTGCCAATGCAGGAAGCATGGATTCCATCCCTGGTTGGGGAGTTAAATTCCCACATGCCTTGCAGTCAAAAACCCAACACATAAAACAGAAGCAATATTGTAACAATTCAATAAAGACTTTAAAAAATGGTCAACATCAAAAAAATATTTAAAAATAAAAATAAAAGACACCATCATGATTTGTATGCAGCCTCAGCCCTTTTTCCTTCACAGGCCACTTCTTCCATAAAACAAAAGCTTTAGTTATGTTTCATGACTGCATTGGTATAAAGATAAACTATCATTTATGGTAAAGCATGTTTTAATCTAAAAGTTTATTTTTTGTCTTTAATTAAAAAAAAATAAAAGTTTGTGGGTCCTAAAGGTATTGCGAGTTGACTCACTGGAAAAGACTCTGATGCTGGGAAAGGTTGGGGGCGGGAGGAGAAGGGGACGACAGAGAATGAGATGGCTGGATGGCATCACCGACTCTGTGGACATGAGTTTGAGTGAACTCCGGGAGTTGGTGATGGACAGGGAGGCCTGGCGTGCTGTGATTCGTGGGGTCGCGGAGAGTCGGACACGACTGAGTGACTGAACTGAACTGAACTGAACTGAAAGGTATTGTGAGCCCTAATCACTGTGCCTGATGGATAAGAAGGCCTCTGTAGTTATGAATTCAGTGCTTCTGAATGTCAATTTATTGCTATTACTTTGATCTCTTACTTGGATTGAGAACTGCTATTTGAAACTTTCTACTTATGTTACCATTGCCTTACATTATCAAAACCAAATTCACAATTATCCCTAAATTAGGTCTATATCCAATTTAAGTATTTCCACCGTTGGTCTCATATTTTTTCCATCCTTTCAAAAGTAGGAAGTCAACCTTAACTCTGGTTTTTCTCATTTTATTTTATTTTTTGCTGTGTTATATTTTAATTATAGAATAATTGCTTTGAAGTCTCCTATTTTATATCGAGCATTCAATTTAAATGAGCTCTCTGTTCTTCCCTCTGCATAGAGTCTTCACCACCTCTCTTTCCATATCAGCTGAAGTACAGGTTTCTAAAGGGTTAGCATTTCCCACAGCAATTATTCTGTACATTGACCTCTTTCCTGTTATAGTTATGCTATACAAAAATACTGGATCAATTTCCTAAAATACTTATCATGAGATTATTTTTCTTTGCAAAAATCTCTAAAGAAAATATGATGCCACTTTGAAAAGTAAAAACACGAAAATTAAAAATTCATCTAGTGTATGTGGGAATATCATATAATGAAGAACCAGGAATTTATCAATCAAACCCAACTCAAACTATTTTAAGAAAAAAGTATCTGCTGCCACACATTCAAACTTGTCACAAGAATTTACTTAACAGCTCACATATGCCAGCCCATTGCCTATTGTTCCAAGAACACTCTGACAAACAAGTTCTCTCCTTTCACTCACGTGTTTATGCTCTAGTGGAAAGAGACACACAACGCCAAATAGTAGTAAGTTCTGTAAAGGAAATAAAATAGAGATCATCGGCACTGAATGGGAAGTGTAGGGCTCATTTAGACTTAATGATTCTCTCAGTGCCCTCTGTGTGGACAATTCAAATGAGATCTAAATAACAAAAAGTGATGGCTAGAGGGAAGCTTTGTGAATATCTAGGGGAAGGAAAGCATAGAAGGAGGGAACCAGAAATACAAAGTCCCTGAGACAGGAAGAAGTTTAGCATGACAGAGAATCAGAAAGATCAGAGATCTTGTGTCTACTCTGGGCCCTTGTCCTGAAGTTGGGTATTAGGATTGATCACCAGTGCCACATGACAGAGAACTAGGGCCCTTGATTAACAGTTCTGTCAGAACCACTCGCAGTGGGGAGAGTCTTTCCAGAAGGAAAGATTGCAGAAAAAGGAAAAGAACAGATATCCCCTGCTCTTTTTTAAAAATAATTTAATCAGAGCCAGTGAACTCTGGGTTCGGTGTTATAAATATGAAAAAGAAGTTCAGTCTTTATAGATTTTCCATTAGTATCTCTGTATTTTCACTGATACTCTGGTAAAGAGTTGAAAGTTATTCCTCCTGAGAATTTGAACATTAATCATTATATTAATAGGGCTTCCCAGGTGGCGCTAGTGGTAAAGAGCTCACGTGGCAATGCCAGAGACATAAGTGATTTGGGTTCGATCCCTGGGTCGGAAAGATCCTCTAGAGGAGGGCATGGCAACCCACTCTGGTATTCTTGCCTGGAGAATCCAATTGAGAGAGTAGCCTGGCAGGCTACAGTCCATAGGTCGCAAAGAGTCAGGCATGACTGAAGTGACTTAGCACACATGCATGCATTATATTAATAATCCTGTAGTCTCTTCAGAAAAAGTATACTTTAAATGTTTTATAACTTGTCTTTAGATTCTAATGCTCCTTAGTATACTATGCTGGAGGAACTATTTATAGTCTCATCTTGGAGTTTCCCATTGTGTAGAAAGATGATGTGCTAACACCTCTGTTACTGAGTCAGCCTAGACTTGTAGGTAAGAAAGATAGACAGGCTATCTCTGGCTCTAGAGATAGACAGGATTTATGTCTTGATTCTTTCCCTCAGTCTCTGTGTGGTCTTGGGTCTCTCTGTGCCCTAGTCCTCTCATCCTCAAAATAGGAGAAATAATAGCCCCCCTCACCTCATGATGTTTGTAGTGAAGAGTAAATGGACTGATATGCTTTAAGAACTTAGAACAATACTTGGCACATGCTAAGGACCCAATGGGCTTCCCTGGTGGCTCAGTTGGTAAAGAGTCTGCCTTCAATGCAGGAGACCCAGGTTCAATCCCTTGGTGGGGAAGATCCCCTAGAGAAGGGTATGGCAACCCACTCCAGTATCCTTGCCTGGAAAATTCCGTGGACAGTGGGGCCTGGATGGCTACAGTCCCTGGGGTCACAAAGAGTCAGACATGACTAAGCGACTAATACACACAAAAGGACCCAATAAGTAGTAATCACTGTCATAATTATTACTTATTTGAAAAATGTATCTCCCAAAGAAATGTTGTAAAATACATGAAATTGTTATGAGATGATTAACCTTATAGTGTTCTAATATAGTTTCACTTCTTATAAACCAATAAGAAGAGATTAACTCCCACCATAATACCCAAAATCATTATTGTGAAAAAAGCAAATGATATTTAACTGACTTGAAGCACACAAAAGCAATTCAAATGAAGCTCAAAACTAAGGTATGAATGGGAAGTTCAATACTGCATTTGCTGTCATGTGCCGTAATTTAGTGGAGAAGGAAATGGCAACCCACTCCAGTGTTCTTGCCTGGAGAATCCCAGGGACGGGGGAGCCTGGTGGGCTGCCGTCTATGGGGTCACACAGAGTCGGACACGACTGAAGTGACTTAGCAGCAGCAGCAGCAGCAGCAGCCGTAATTTAGAAAATGACTCCAAAGCTTCTAAACAGAACAACACACACGCACGCACACACACACACACACACACGCACGCACACACACACACGCATGCACACACATGCACACACAAAGACGGGACATGAATGTTACTATTTCTTGACAGTTCAAAGGAGAGAAGTTAAAAATGTGTTATGATGCAATTAAATATATTTTAATTTTAAAAACACTCCAAGTTGTCAATTCTACCACAATACCAGGTGTTTTGGTCTCTTTTACGAGTTTATTGGGATTCCTTTTTATCGAAAAATAGCACTTTAAGATTGTATGTGGCACACCAATAATACCTTGACCATATTCTTTCAGCACACTGTTAAAATATTTAACCAATAGCCCAATAAAGGGCTTCCCTGGTAGCTCAGCTGGTAAAGTCTCCGCCTGCAATGTGGGAGACCTGGGTTCGAGCCCTGGATTGGGAAGATCTCCTGGAGAAGGGAGCAGCTATCCACTCCAGTTTTCTGGCCTGGAGAATTCCATGGACTGTATAGTCCATGGGGTCACAGAGTCAGACACGACTGAGTGACTTTCACTTTCACTTCCAGCCCAACAAGAGAATCTAATTTACCAGTGAAATTTCTTTCCTCAGAAAGTTTTAATATAAACATTTACAGCATTTGACTTATTCTTATAAGAACATAATTTCTTATTTATCCTTTTATCAATTCATTCATTTGTTCCTGTACAGCCTTAAAGCGTATCCATTCATTTGATACAAAATATATCTAGTATGAATAAAGGAGGAAAAGAATGTATGATGGACAATAAAAATAGTTTTTAAGTTGTGAGATCACTGTCTAATTGTTATTTTGATTGCTGTGCAAAAAGAGGAAAGAGCTGAGAGAAAATGAATATTAAGAGTTTACTATGTCAACTGATTTAGATAAATACTATTATATTTCAAACCAGTCAAAAATACTATTAAATATCAAACCAGTCAATCTTAAGGGAGATCAACTCTAAATATTCACTGGAAGGACTGATGCTGAAGCTCCAATATTTTGATCATCTAATGCAAACAAACGGCTCATTGGAAAAGTCCCTGATGCTGGGAAAGATTGAGGGCAGACGGAGAAAAGGGCATCAGAGGATGAGATGGCTGGATGGCAATTACTGATGCATTGAACATGAACTTGGGCAAACTGGGCACAGGGAGGCCTGGCATGCTGCAGTCCATGAGGTCACGAAGAGTAGGACACGACTAGGCAACTGAACAGCAACAACAATATCAAATGATTCAGATAAATACTATTACATTTCACCTCCTGCCCATCAAGTTGTTGTCACTACCCTGATCTTCAAATGAGAAAACTGAGGCTTAAGCAAGACTTATGGCAAAGCCAACAGCTAATATGTGGTTGAACCACTATTCACACCTAGATCGGGATGAAACCAAATCCATTTCTGTCACATCACATTGTGCTGTTTCTTTATAATCAACATTATATGTTAATATTACTATTTTCCTACTGATCTTCACTATCAACATCCTTTACACATACGTGTACATCTTTGCTCAGTCACTTGGTCGTGTCCGTCTCTTTGTGACCCCATAGACTGTAGCCCACCAAGCTCCTCTGTCCACGGGGATTCTGCAAGCAAGAATAGTGAAGTGGGTTGCCATTTCCTCCTCTAGGAAATCTTCCCCACCCAGGGATCAAACCCGAATCTCCTGCAATTCCTGCATTGGAAGGTGGATTCTTTACCACTAAGCCATTTTACACATATACAGGAAACTAAATATGTGTGCAGAATTATTTCTTCTGCATATTTTTGTACTGATTAATTCAATTATGAAAGAAAAAGTTCCTTCATAGTAGTAAAACTTGTCTCATTCTTTTTTATTCCAAATTTAATTTTTACTATTTCTTTCCTACACCCTACTGTCACTCTCTCAACTCTTTTTCTCCAGTTGAATAAGTAAATAAATAGGAAAAAATTAGGTTTACAGTAATGTCTAAGATCTTTGACTTTTTACTAATATTGACAAGGCACAGAATTGAACTTTAAATTTGTGTTTCCAAATAAACATCTAGTTATAAGGACTACATTGAAAGGAAACTAATGAAATTCCAAGGTGCTCTGGGGTGGCTGTTTTATTCTGATCGGTGGTAGATTGCACTATTGACCAAATGTCAGACACCAAGCGATACAATGATTGAATAAAAGTGTATACATAATCGGAGCAGAGAACTTTGCCAAGACCAGCCTTGTTTCCTTTCTCATAATACTAAAGGAAATTCTTTTTTTTTTCCCCTCCTCTCTGAGTGCAAATAATATTTTTTTTCTTTCTGGGCCTCCTTCTCCTTTTATTGGTGCCCCCAGATAAAATAATGTAAGGTGCCTAAGCCAGAGACGCTGATGAAATATTTTCAGCCTAGATATTAATCTGTTATCAGTTCCGTAGGTGTGAAATGTGATGGAGATGACAGAGAATCATGCTCTGCAGGCCTTAAGTAATTTGCACCGAAGATATTTAGATCTATCTTTGGACGCTGCAGATCAGTTATTATGGGAGGGGGAAAAGCCCTTGGGGAGTCTACCTTGAAACATATTTCAAATGCCAGGGGAGTTGCATGAAAATTGGGTAATGAATGAAACTCTGATTGCAGAAAAATCACTTTGGAATGCTACTGCTGCAGCATGCCACTGCTCTGTGTAGACCTTAAATGCTTAACAACATGGACGGAGTTGTGTGGCTTCAGCGATGCATTCTGCTGCTACTTTCTGTCTTTACTCCATCATTCAGTTGGGGATGGATAAATATTTGTCATACAACCTGATGGTTATTTTCTCCCCCTTTAATTGAAAGAAGACCAGAGTGTGTCCATCCTGTGTGAGAACCTGTAGATGGCTGATGCTAAGCTCACCAAAGAAATTTAATCTCCTTTATCCCTATAACTCAGGGCTTCCTAGGTGGCAAAGTGGTAAAGAATCCACCTGCCAGTGCAAGAGATGCAAGAGATGTGGGTTCGATCCCTGAGTCGGGAAGATCCCCTGGAGTAGGAAGTGGCAACCCACTCCAGTATTCTTCCTTGGGAAATTCCATGGACAGACAACCAGGTGGGCTACAGTCCTTGGGATCACAAAGAGTGGGACATGACTAAAGTGACTGAGCACACAGGCATCCCTATATGCATGAATGGAGTGGGTTCCCATGCCCTTCTCCAGAGGATATTCCCGACCCAGGGATTGAACCCAGGTCTCTTGAATCTCCTTCATTGGCAGGCGAGTTTTTTTTGTTTACCACTCGTGCCATCTGGGAAATTCACGCATTTCTTATAACTCTGCATAAATCAAATGTTGCTTCAGTAGGTATGTCTGAAAATTTGTGAACTAAACCAAGTCCTAGGTAAGACCGAGTTTCTCATTCCTGACAATCAAGCTGTGGTCAAGAGACATTAAAGTGCTTCTTTTTGAAAAGCTTCACTGAAATATTCAGAAATGGTTTATTCAGAAGTGGTAATCAGCTTGATCAGAGGGCAGTGCTCTTGTTCCTAGTTTTAATTTAGGAATTTAGCTTGGCACAAAGACCCCCTGGAAGCTTATATCACACAGACCTTCACCATGAATATAGAGTGGGATCAGAAGTCTTTTCTAAGAAAGCTAATTAATTAATTAATTTTTACTTTACACCCCTCCCATCCAGGCTGCCACATAACATCGGGCAGAGTTCCCCATGCTCTACAGTAGATCCTTGTTTGTTATCCATTTTAAATATACCAACCTGTCCATCCCAGAACTATAGCTGATTTACAATGTAGTGTTAGTTTCAGGTGTATAGCAAAGTGACTCATATGTATATGAGATTCTTTCAGATTCTTTTCCATTATATGTTATTACAAAATACTGACTATAATTCCCTGGGCTATACAGTAGGTCCTCATTGTTTGTATGTTTTATAGATAACAGTGTGTATCTGTTATCCCAACTTTTTAATTTATCCCTCTTCTCCTCCACCCCTTTTGGTAACCATAAGATTATTTTCCATGTCTATGAGTCTGTTTCTGTTTTGTAAATAAATTCATATGTATCATTTTTCTAGGGTCCATATGTAAGTGATATTATATGATATTTGTCTTTCTTGGGACCAGATGTCTTAATGTAACCATAGAGATAGCAGAGATAGCATGCTATTTTATGTATATTAAAAATCTGTTGATACAAATGCATAAAATTCTGATGCCTAGAGTGAAATTAAAAGGATATTTAATAATGGAAATGTTCTCACAGAAATACTTAAGTTTACACACTTTAACATCTGTCTGTCCTTGAGTGAAATTGATCATTGTATTCCACTTAAATATGTACATGTTTCCTCAACAGGCCTTCAAAGAATTTTTTAAAAATATTTGTTTACATGACTCATTATATTTTGTAGGGTATAATCTCTACTAGGGCAGGACATGTGTGCTCTCCAGTGTCTGGCACATGATAAATGCCTGATAAGTGTTCACAGAATGAGCACATTAATGAAGAGAAGAAAGAATATATGTGTTAACACAGTCATGTGAGAGAAAACAACTAGTAAAGGGGAAAATTGTCTTTCCCCTTGGCTTATTTACACATATTATAAATGGCAAAAGTGAAAAAGGAAGAAAACAAGAGAGACAGTCTAAAATAATTTGCTGAGAATTAGAGTGGAATAAAAACTGCTGAAAGTAAAATATTGTCTTCTTTCCACCTGACCAAATGGTCATCTACCAGATGATATCAGAATCAAACAGATTTGCTCCAAAGAGATTTACTATGGGGGTATGTGAGCCAGCTGGATGATAAAGAAGTGAATTTCACAATGGAAGCCACTTCTGACCTGAGAAGTTCTCATCTAGGTCACTTCATCCAAATTTTCTTTTTCTTTTTTAAATTAATTTATTTTAATTGGAGGCTAATTACTTTACAATTTTGAGGTGGTTTTTGCCAAAAATCCACATGAATCAGCCAGGGAGCACATGTTTTCCCCATCCAGAAGCTCCCTCCCACCTCGCTTCCCATCCCATCCCCCAACTTCATCCCAATTTTCAAAATGGTGCACAGACAGCTCCCATATCTTTTCAAAGGTCATCATCTTTTCATCGGTAATTGCAAGGTAATTAATTAATTTCCTTACCTGAAATATCTTTCCCAGTTAGACCTAGTATATATATGAATACCTCATGTATTTCAGAGTCATAGGGTACCTCAATGGAAAGAAAACTCCACAACTGAACAATAAATGTTCCAATGTCTCTAAGACCATTGCATTCCAAATCAGCATATAATGTTTTTATTCTTTTATTAGAGTATGAATTGCTTTACAATGTTTTGTTAGTTTCTACTGTGCAACAAAAAGAATCAGCTATATGTATTCATATATCCCCTCCATCTTGGACCTCCCTCCCATCCACCCAGGCCATCACAGAGCACAATATTAATGACAACTTATCAGAGTTCTAAGAAAAAGAAAATTCATCACCAAATGACACACTTTTACAATAAAACGTCAACACCTTTCCGTTGTTTTCTCTTCTCTTTGTTGCTCTGGGCTTAACCATTTCAGACGAATGAAATTTGTAGAAGCTTTTGCTTATAAATGGGCTCCTCCATTTTAAGGCACTCTCTGGAAGTGAGGGCATAGGTACTTTTATACCGGAAAGGAAATTTCTAATTATGAACACAAAAACAATTCTAAGATAGAGAAACACTGCTGACTATGTTCCATCCCCTATATAATCAGACTTGAATGGGTGATCCAGGAATTCATTCTGTTTGTAGCATCCTTACCTCCAGGTTCCCTCATTCCTTTAACCATCTTAGCCCTGACTCCCTGGATCCCTTTCCAATCCTGGCAGTAGTCCGCAGGGACCAGAGAACATCATTACTGGATCTCACCTGGAAGGCAGTGACAGATCCTGACCTTTGCAGAAGTAGACTTAGGTCTTTCATGTGCTTCACAATATGTTCTGTTCTGTTCTGTTCCGTCGCTCAGTCGTGTCCGACTCTTTGCGACCCCATGGACTGTAGCCTACCAGGCTTTTCCGTCCGTGGGATTCTCCAGGCAAGAATACTGGAGTGGGTTACCGTTTCCTTCTCCAGGGGATCTTCCCGACCCAGGGATTGAACCCGGGTCTCCCGCATTGGAGGCAGACGCTTTAACCTCTGAGCCACCAGCATCTGTGAAAAACAAACTTTTTGTTTTGCTATCATGCTCTGCTCAGTCACTCTGTTGTGTCCGACTCTTTGCAACCGATGGATTGCAGCCCACCAGGTTCCTCTGTCCATGGAATTTTCCAGGCAAGAATGCTGGAGTGGGTTGCCAATTCCTCTTCCAGTGGATCTTCCCCACCCAGGGATCAAACACGCATCTCTTGCATGTCCTGCCTTGGCAGGTGAATTCTTTACCACAGCATCACCTGGGAATCCTTGCTATCATAGTATAGTGTAAAGTATTTCATATAAAATAATTTTCATACAATATTATACCAAAAGATGCCTTTCTTACCAGGAGTGAAGAAGGGAAGAAATAAAAGGAGTTAAGGTTGGGTCATCTGGATTTTAGATTTTGTTTTTAAGAAAAAGGCAGTTCTTTAATAATTCAGAATTTGAGGATGTAAGTGGGAGAAACTAGGACGTTTAAATTCCCAGAAAGCAGAATCTAATGTTGATTATTTATGTGCTATCAAGTCACACATTGGGACTTAAAAAAATGCTTCATGTCAATGTGAGTAAAATGACTACAGAGGAGACTATTTTAATTAGTCAATGCAAAAGAGAGGAGGAAGAAGAAAGGAAGAAAGTGGGGGAAAAGAGAAAGAAAAAGTAAAAAAAAAAAAAGAAAGGATAACAACAACTTTCTGAGCAAATATCAGTGAAACACCACCAGAATATTTTGTCTTTCCAGAAAGGAGCTTAGATATTAACTATTCAGTATTTTTTCTGATGTATTTTTTTTCATTATGTCTATAGACTTCTTAATTTTTTAAAGTTTATAAAAGCAAAAGCTAACTCTGGAATGTTTGGAGGATATATATATATATATTATATATAATTTAAAGAAATGTAATGATTCTTTGAAATAAAGTTCCTTGAAACTGAAACTTCAAGAAGCCTATAGCTGTATGTAAAACTCATTGATCGTAAATTAAGATACATCAAGCCCTGGATACATAATTCCCAGGACAAATAATATACAAGAGAATATTTTATGTTTCCTTCTAAATAGGTGATACAGTCTGTGCAGTAGGATAATATTTTGCCTACAAATTGAAGAACTTTTTTTTCTTTACTTCCTGTCTCTCAGTAGCCATCAGAGTGGCTAGAGTTCCATGCTTTCTGCCACAGGAAAGGGAGGATACAGCAAAATGAAGCCAACCAAGTGCAAGTCAGTTCTTAGTTTTGTGTCTCAAAATCCAGGACTTTTGAACAGATGAAAGACTTGGAAGTAAGGAAAACAAAGCCTTCCTAGCTTCCAGCACTACTGGACATCATACACTATTCCAAGAATGGAGAGAAAATGCAGAAAGGGAAAAAGAATCTTGTGGGTTCTTGAAAATAAAAGTCTGCCTTCTTTCCCTGCCCAAAATGAATCCCTGGTAAGAGAAAGATATAAACCAAAAATAATTTGGACTGAGAAAAGAAAGAGAAGTAACTTACAACATCCCCAGTGTCCCCATGCCTGGACTATGGAGGGAGTGATAGAACATTTCATATCATGTTTATAGGCAGAAGAATCTAAGATAGCTTCACCAAGTTCTCTGTAGCCCAGAAGGATCCTTGAGCATTAGAAGGTTTTCTTATTGTTGTTCAGCTACTAAGTCATGTCCAACTCTTTGAGACCCCGTGGACTGCAGCACACCAGGCTTCCCTGTCCTCCACTGTCTCCTGGAATTTGCTCAAGTTCAGTTCATTGAGTCAGTGATGCTGATGCTATCTAACCATCTCATCCTCAGAAGGTTTACTTTGAAACTAAGGGCATAAATGGCCTGCAGACCTGAAAACTATGAAGAGTCACTCTGGGCAATACAAAGAAATTATAGAAATGAGTGAAACTATAAGAGCTCATGAGGGAAGACCAGACCAGAAAGTCACTGTGGAAGGTGCCAGAGTAGATATTGAAGACACCCAGGTGGGATGACGTCTCATACACTGAACTCCATACAATGGTGGCACAAAGCCATTCAGAGCTACTTAGACATAACTGTAAGAAAAAAGAAGCAATTATGGAGTGAAAGGTGAAGAAACCCTGAAATTTCTGTCTTCCTCGAGACATTCCTCAAGACCCTTGAGAGATAAACCTGTGGAAGAGCCTGAAACAGAGCATGACTATCGTGTTCAAGGAAGCACATGGAAAAAACAGAATGACTACCAAGAGATTGGGGGAAGAGAAAGGAAACAATGGTAACATTGTGGATTAATATAAAAATTTGGCTTTTATTCAAAGTTATATGGGAATCTCGCAGACAGCTTTAAGGAGAGTTGATACACAGACTGTCATATGATTTAATACAATTGTTTTGGCTAACATCTTAAGAACAGTCTTAAGGAGGGTAAAAGTAGGGACTTCCCTGGTAGTCCAGTGGTTAAGACTCCACGGTTCCACTCAGGAGACACCATTTTGATCCCTTATCAGGGAACAGACTTCGAAAGCTGCACATGACATGGCCAAAAGAAACCCCAAAAATATAGCAACAGAAAAAGCAGAGTGTGGAAAAAAAAAGAGAAGGGTAGAGGGAGAATCTGGGATATCAAAGAGAAAGCCAAAGAATTGATGCTTTTGAACTGTGGTATTGGAGAAGACTCTTGAGAGTCCCTTGGACTGCAAGGAGATCCAACCAGTCCATTCTAAAGGAGATCAATCCTGAGTGTTCATTGGAAGGACTGATGCTAAAGCTGAAACTGCAATACTTTGGCCACCTCATGCGAAGGGTTGACTCACTAGAAAAGAGTCTGATGCTGGGAGGGATTGGGGGCGGGAGAAGGGGACGACAGAGAATGAGATGGTTGGATGGCATCACTGACTCGATGGACATGAGTTTGAGTGAACTCCGGGAGTTGGTGATGGACAGGGAGGCCTGGCGTGCTGTGATTCATGGGGTCGCAAGGCGTCGGACACGACTGAGTAACTGAACTGAACTGAACTGAATGTAATATTCTAGGTAAGAGATGACACTGGCTTTGATTAAGGTGGTGAGATTAAGGTCAAAATCTGGATCCGTTTTAAAGGTGAAGTGAAGTGAATGTTGCTCAGTTGTGTCCCACTCTTTTTGACCCCATGGACTTTACAGTCCATGCAATTCTCCAGGCCAGAATACTGGAGTGGATAGCCTTTCCCTTCTCCAGGGGATCTTTCCAACCCAGGGATTGAACCCAGGTCTCCTGCATTGCTGAAAGATTATTTACCAGATGAGCCACAAGGGAAGCCCAAGAATACTGGAGTGGGTAGTCTATCCCTTCTCCAGCAGATCTTCCTGACCTTGGGATCAAACCAGGGTCTCCTGAATTGCAAGTGGTTTCTTTACCAACTGAGCTATGAGGGAAGACCCTTTTAAGGGTAGTGCCTTGAAATTTGCTAATATACTGCATGATGGATAGGTAAACATGACTACAAGGTTTTAGGGGTACTGAGTGACTGAACTGAACTGAATTAAAAGTATGGAGCTACCTCCTTTGAAATGGTAAAGGTTGGAGAAAATAGAATAGAGAGTTTTTGTACATTCTGAGTTAAATGATGACTGTTAAATGTGTAAATATAGATTTCAAAAAAGCAGTGGTATATTCAAGACTGGAGTACAGGGGCACAGTTCAGGCTGGAAAGTCATTAGTATATAGATGTTATTTAAAGCTACAATACTTCCCTGGTGGCTCAGATGGTAAAACGTCTGCCTACAAGGCAGGAGACCCAGGTTCAATCTCTGGGTTGGGTGGATCCCCTGGAGAAGGAAATGGCAACCCACTCCAGTACTCTTGCCTGGAAAATCCCATGAATGGAGGATCCTAGTAGGCTACAGTCCATAGGGTTGCATAGAGTCAGACACGACTGAGCAACTTCACTTTCACTGGGTAAGAGCAAGGGAATGAACGCAGATAGAAGGGAGAAGAGGCAGAAGAACTATGCTCCGAGACACTACAATATTATGAAGTTGAAGTGGTAAAGAAGAATAAGAAAAGGAGACTTAAAATGTGCTTCCTGAAATAGTAAAAAAAAAAAAAAAAAAACTAAGAAAAAATTTCCAGGATCCAATTATGTCAAATACTGCTGACTGATCAAGTAAGATGAGGACTGAGAATTTACCACTGTATTTAGCATCTTGGCACTCATTGACTTTGAAAGGGCTTCCCTGATGACTCAGATGGTAAAGAAACTGCCTGCAATGCAGGAGACCTGAGTTTGATCCCTAGGTCAGGAAGATCTGGAGAAGGGAATGGCTACCCACTCCAGTATTCTTGCCTGGAGAACCCACGGACTAAGGAGCCTAGCAGGCTACTACAGTCCATGGGATGGCAAAGAGTCAGACATGACTAAGACATTGAAAAGGACCCCTGGTGGAGTAGTTGAGTTTCAAAAAATGGAATAGATTCTGGAGTAATTAGTACTAGAGGACTGGAGACTATGGGTCTAGGCAACTCTTCTGGTGAAATTTAGCGTAAATGAAAGTAAAGAGAGGGATGGTAGCTGAAAGGTAGGTGGGGCCAAGAAAGAATTTTTTATTTGTTTTTAATGGGCAAGATAACAATGTGGAAAAAAGGCAAGTTAATTGATATAGACGATAAGGAGAATCATTATTGCAGTGATGATGGTCACTAGACAAGTGGTCATGAGATTTGTTGCACAAGAGTAGACTTCTGGGACTTCGGTGGGTCCAGTGGTTAAGATTCTGCACTTCAAATCCAAGGGGTACAGGTTTGATTCCCAGTTGGAGAACTTAAGATCCCACATGCTGTGTTCATTAAAAAAATTTTTTTTCAATTAAAAAAGAAGAAGAGATTTTCCTATCTAGGAGCACTTCATGTAACAGATGAGAAAGCAGAGGATATAGACATAGATGCAGGTAGGTAGGTAAACATGAAGAAGAGAGCATGATGACATTTTTTTTTTTTTGCTCCTGTTCCCTCAGTGAGATAGAAAGCAATGTCATTGGCCAAGTGTAAAAATGGATTGTGTCTACATTTTCGTACAATACTCTTCATGTGCAATTAGAGTAAGTATGGTGAACAGGCTTTCCTTGATTTAGCTCTTAGTGGTTGTGCAAGCAAGTTTTATTTAGCATCAAGACAAATTATGGAGGCCATTCTCTACATCCTAGGAAATTTCATTTAGTCTTTAATTTCACAAATATCAATTGATCTTTGTGCTGTGCTTAGTCACTCAGTCGTGTCTGACTCTTTTCGACCCCATAGAATATAACCCTCCAGGTTCCTCTGTCCATGGGGATTCTCCAGGAAAGAATACTGGAGTGGGTTGCCATGCCCTCCTCCAGGGGATCTTCCCTACCCAAGGATGGAACCCAGGTCTCCCACATTGCAGGTGGATTCTTTACCAACTGAGCTAACAGGGAAGCCTTACTAAAGTTTACTATGATCCTTATAATCCTTACTAAGTTCAAATATCCCATTATTTGAGAAGAAAGTATGAAAACTGAAATGTAGAGAACACTGAGAAATAGTTCCCCGGAGACCCAACTTAGAAGAGAAAAAAAAACCCAAAACTTACTTTTCCCATAGTAACTATCTTTCTAGGAAAAAAAAAAAAAAAAGAAAATTAAGCAAAATAGAATTCTCCATGGCCATAGAAAAGTGGGACTTAAGTATATATCCTTCTGTTAGGAAATTCATTACTTAGCTTGATTTGTTGTTTATTTTTAGTAGCAAATTCTCACCATTAGTGGTTCACAGACAAAGCAACTGCTGGATGAAGATGGACCATGGTATGACCGGGAAAGCATTCTATCTGGATCAGAAGATCAGAAACAGGTCCCAGATGCACAACTGAAATGGCTATGCGTCCTTGGGTGGTTTTATATCTCTAAGTTTCAGGACCTCTGTCTGATAAATGGATCTGGTTGTGTGCATGCTAAGTCGCTTCAGTTGTGTCCGACACTGTGTGACCCTGTAGACTGCAGACTGCCAGGTTCCTCTGTCCGTGGGTTTTCCAGGCGAGAATACTAGAGTGGGTTGCCATGCCCTCCTCCAGGGGATCTTCCCAACCCAGGGACCAAACCCGCTTCTCTTATATTTCCTGCGTTGGCAGGCAAGTTCTTTACCACTCTCGCCACCTGGCTGGTACTAAACCTAATTTCCCTGGATGTACTAAACCTAATTTGTAAGTTTTATGATGTTCAAATAAAGTACTGGCTATAAAATCACCAAGAAAATTATTGTATCATTTTATCATTGTAAACCTGTGTTTCATATTAAAATTCGTTTTTGCTTTTATTTTGTTTCTTTGTGTAGATTGGACCTCCCTGGTGGCTCAGTGGTAAAGAATCCACCTGCCAATACATAGATTCTATCTCTGGATCGGGGAGATCCCTGGAGAAGGAAATGGCAACCCACTCAAGTTTTCTTGCCTGGAAAATTCCATGGACAGAGGAGCCTGGAAGGCTGGAAAAAAGTGGGGGGTTGCAAAAAAGTCAGACATGACTTAGTGACTAAACGACAATAACAATGCATAGGTTATTTCTTACATACTTTTCTTAGTACGATCACATAGTTTTTTTTTGAGAATTATACTACTGTGTAATAGCTACAGGATACATACTTAGATAAAATAGATTTCATGTCTTAAAAGTATTTTATGATTGTGTATATTTGTTCTTGATAACTTACTGGCTGATAAAATTACTGACTTTTTTTCTGTTTTCCTAATATGAACAAACAATATCTTAGTGTCTAGCTGAGACCTTGAAAGTTATGACTCCAACTAGGTACAAGTTCTCATATGGCAATGTTGATTTAATTTATCTACCAGTAGGAACAATAGATTCACTCATTAGGGCTTACCTATTTTAAAAGCAGTTTTTAAACTTTTAAATCCCTACTTAGATGATCTCTGAAAAGTGCCTTCTACACTCTGAGGAAATAAAATGCAGAAATGTTCACATTCATGAGACAATAGCTTTGACTGAATGCTGTAAAATGAAATCTGCTCTTTCAGTTTTTCTTTCAAAAGAAAAATTGCATAAATAATACATTTGGGCCTTGCAATACCAAACAAGCACAATAGCTACTTTACAGCTTTCATCAAAATGAAGGCCATCTTTTTCATTTTATTATGGAACCATTAATACAATATCATCAACTCTGATTGGCTGCAAGATTCCAGAATGAAGGCTTCATGCCAGATGTCAACGGAGGTGCTAATATCACCGGATGCACAGGATGGCACCAGCCCATTGCCTGGTGAGCTGATAAAATATGAAAAGAAATAAAGATAAATCTGAAACTTTTCAAATTTGGGCCCATGGTTTATTTCTTGGGGAAAATCTCAGGCAAGAATTAATTTTATGATACTCCCCAAAGTCACCTGACAATCTTTTAAATGACAAATAATATATGTTGAGATGTGATTTGATCCCTGGGTTAGGAAGATCTCCCAGAGGAGGAAATGGCAACCCATTCCAGGATTCTTGCTTGGGAATATCATAGACAGAGGAGCCTGGTGGGCTACAGTCTGTAGGGTCGCAAAGAATGGGACACCACGACTAAAGAGCAACAACACATATATTACTTTGCTCATTTGGTTTGGGGATGTCTTTGGATACATTTCTGTCCAGATTAGCCTTTTCACTGGTCTGTTAGAGGCATTAAAAACAAACCAAACAAAAAAATAGGTACTATTTGATTGTATCTATTTTCTACCTATTTCAGTCCAAAAAAGAAAGGTGTGTTAGGAGGAGGAATAAAAATAATGTCAAAATTAAGACTTCTCTAATTATTCCTGTATTTAAATTATCCTTGCTTTTGTGGGCTCTGTCCCAAGACAACAGATAATTGAGAGCTACCTATAACTGACATACTAGGGTTCTTTTACTTAAGGCAAATAGAAGCAGCTAAACATTAGTTTTACCCTTTAGGTAAAAAGAGCACATGGCAGATAGCCACAAATAGGGGTCTGAATGGAATTACTAAGTTGGGATAAATACAGCGTGTAGAAGGAATTTAAAGAAAATTCAAAGCAACCCATGGATAACAGCCTTACGTTACATGGATTTAGCACAACGCAATTTAATTTCTTATACAGAGGAATTAAACAAGGTGGTATAACCTGTGATTTCTTGGTATTTTTGTTGATGTTTTCAAAGAAAATTTAGTTTTTCTCTTCTATTAAAGTGATTTTTAAAGTTCTTCTATATAATTAAATCTAAGCTTCATTTTATCCTTAAGACAGAAAAACATTGTAGAATTTATTAAGACATATTTCAGGTCAATGAGAAATAAGTTATAAACTGTCAATTGACTTGACATTGACAAATATGTACTTTGAGCGTTCACTGCAGTTTGGCATTGTAAAGACATTAGGAAAACAGTTTTCCACTGCAAACTGTTATTTGGTAGCTGGGTAGACCTGGCCAAGTCCCTTAACCTCTTGGGCCTCAGTTTTCTGTTCTGTGAAATGGAAATTATTATAGATCTTATTCATGGGGTTCTTGTGAGGTTTAAAGGATCTAATAAATGTAAACTATTCAGAGGAATGTCTGACATATAATAAACATTCAAAAAGGAGTTATTTTTGCTTTCCAACAGCATTTCAAATGATAGCCTGAAAGAAAAGAAAGTGAAAGTCACTCTTTTCGACCTCATGGACTATACAGTTCATGGATTCTCCAGGCCAAAATACTGGAGTGGGTAGCCTGAATTTCCTTTCTCCGGGGGATCTTCCCAACCCAGGAATTGAACCAGGGTCTCCTGCATTGCAGGTGGATTCTTTACCAACTGAGTTATGAGGGAAACCCAAAATGATAGCCTAGAAAGAGTAAATTGAGTGAAAAAATTATCACTTTCTTGTCGTCAGCATTACATCCTGATAAGATTCAAGAAAATCCTATTTAGTTACAAATTACTGCTGCTGAGATCCACTGAATTAGATTTGAGGAATTTAAGATAGAGTCAGCATCAAATATTTGTGTTTGCTTTTTTAACAGGCAAATTAAAACATTGGCAAGTGCCTTTTAATTTAATTTTTAATTCTTATCCCTTTGGAGACTACACATAAAATATTCATTTATCTTCCATTTCAGTTTGGTAATATATTCTTGGCAATTAAGAACTTGATGGACTAGGAGATAAATGTATTTAGGTTAAATGTTAGTGCTTTGTATAAAGCCTGCTTTGCAGGAATTCTATTATGCTTCTCACTCTTTGGAAAGAGATGAAGCAAACCCCTAATTTTTAGAGCTTTGAAAATGGCAATGTGTCCCTACCCTCTTCAATAAAATCATTGACATTAAGAACTCCACCTTAATTTTACTGTTCAAACACAAAATGCTAAGCACTTAAAAGGCTCACAGATTACTGTTCATTCATTGCATTGATATCACTGATTTGGTCAAGATAATTCTAAAGCTCACTAAGATTGGCCTTTGTTGTGAGATACTAGCAATCAAGAACCAGAAGTGGATTTAGCAATTTCCAACATTTGAAGTCTACCATGAGGATAGTCCAATTTTTTTTTTCACTTTATTTCATTTACTAACCCTTCTCTAAAAAAAAACTGACCCTCTCAATCCCTGGGTTGGGAAGATCCCCTGGAGTCGGAAATAGCAACCCACTCCAGTCTTCTTGCCTGAAAAATTCCATGGACAAAGGAGCTGAGTATATATGCACTCTGTTTATATAAAGATACTGTTGTTTTTTAGTCACTAAGTTGTGTCCAACTGTTTGCAACCCCATGGACTATAGTCTGCCAGACTCCTTTGTCCATGGGATTTCCCAAGCAAGACTATCAAGTTCAGTTCAGTTCAGTTCAGTCACTCAGTACTGTCCGACTCTCCGCGACCCCATGAATCACAGCACGCCAGGCCTCCCTGTCCATCACCAACTCCCGGAGTTCACTCAAACTCATGTCCATCGAGTCGGTGATACCATCCAGCCATCTCATTCTCTGTCGTCCCCTTCTCCTCCCGCCCCCAATCCCTCCCAGCATCAGAGTCTTTTGTAGTGAGTCAACTCTTCGCATCAGGTGGCCAAAGTATTGGAGTTTCAGCTTTAGCATCAGTCCTCCCAATGAACACCCGGGACTGATCTCCTCTAGAATGGACTGGTTGGATCTCCTTGCAGTCCAAGGGACTCTCGAGTCTTCTCCAGCACCACAGTTCAAAAGCATCAATTCTTCGGCAATCAGGTTTCTTCACAGTCCAACTCTCACATCCGTACATGACCACTGGAAAAACCATAGCCTTGACTAGACAGACCTTGGTTGGCAAAGTAATGTCTTTGCTTTTTAATATGCTATCTAGGTTGGTCATAACTTTCCTTCCAAGGAGTAAGCATCTTTTAATTTCATGGCTGCAATCAGCATCCGCAGTGATTTTGGAGCCCAAAAAAATAAAGTCTGACACTGCTTCCACCATTTCCCCATCTATTTCCCATGAAGTGATGGGACCAGATGCCATGATCTTTGTTTTCTGAATGTTGAGCTTCAAACCAACCTTTTCACTCTCCTCTTTCACTTTTATCAAGAGGCTTTTTAGACTATTAAAGTGGGTTGCCATTTCCTTCTCCAGGGGATTTCTTCCCAACCCAGGAATTGAACCTGAGTCTCCTGCATCGGCAGGCATGTTCTTTACAACTGAGCCATAAGGGAAGCCTTAATAAGGATAAATGAATCTTAGATTTACATGTATATACAAATAGAGATATATGTATATTTCCAGTAGTAGAATGGCTGCTACTGCTGCTGCTGCTGCTGCTGCTGCTGCTGCTAAGTCACTTCAGTCGTGTCCGACTCTGTGTGACCCCAGAGATGGAAGCCCACCAGGCTCCCCTGTCCCTGGGATTCCCCAGGCAAGAACACCGGAGTGGGTTGCCATTTCCTTCTCCAATGTGTGAAGTAGAATGGCATACAACTAATATTTGCAAAAGTAGCATGTGTTAGATTATATAATTGACATTACCTGTAATTTAACTACCAATATGTCTCCCCTGTTTTACTTTCCTTTCATTATAATTTTATTCATAATAATTTGTTAATTATTATAAATAGTTATTGTCACTGCTGCCGCTGCTAAGTCACTTCAGTCCTGTCCGACTCTGTGCGACCACATAGATGGCAGGCTACCAGGTTCCTTCGTCCCTGGGATTCTCCAGACAAGAACACTGGAATGGGTTGCCATTTCCTTCTCCAATGCATGAAAGTGAAAAGTGAAAGTGAAGCTGCTCAGTCATGACCAACTCTTGGTGACCCCATGGACTGTAGCCCTTCAGGCTCCTCCGTCCATGGGATTTTCCAGGCGAGAGTACTGGAGTGGGTTGCCATTGCCTTCTCCATAAAATGGTTGTTATTATATCTAAATTACAAAAGAAAAAAACTAAGGTAAACTGGTAATATATCAGATTACAAGCCAAGATGTGCTTTTGTTCAAGGTATTTGCCTTTTCTGAGAACTAAATGACTCCTATGTTAAATGAGTAGGTGGTGCTTTGAAATAATTTCAGTAGTTCATGAAACCCAGTGAAAGTTCCCATTTCTCAGGTGTGATTTTGCACAGGGTATCTGAAACATCAGATTCTTTGTCTTGGCTAGAATTGTATCAAGTCATTGGGATCATATCAGTTATCTTATGCTAGCCAGAAAGAGCAATTGATATCTTTATTTCTTTGAGTAAATTTTAGCAATATTTATGACTCAATAGTATGACTTGTAGGAAAATCCAGTGCTTAGGGTTTGGGTCTGAGAAAAGAACAATGGGAAGTTAGAAAAAATCAAAGAAATATTTCTTTGGTGGTAAAATGTTTGAGATTCCTGGAATGGAGTTCTAAGGCTTCTTTTTACTTTGTAAATCCTTATGACCTATTGTTTAAATTTTTTGGTCATATTTTCTCATCCTAATACAACCAATTTTACCTCTTTTGGGTGGTTATACCTCAAGTTATACCTTAACGGTTTCCTGTAAGCTCAGATGGTAAAGAATCTGCCTGCAATGCAGGAGACCAGAGGGGAATGGCTACCCACTCCAATATTCTTGCCTGGAGAATTTCATGGACAGAGGAGCCTGGTGGGCTACTATAGTCCGTGGGGTCACAAAGATTCAGACACAACTGAGCAACTAACATTATACTTCAAGTTAGACACATGAACAAAATTTACCTTCCCTAATACAAGCATATCTGTATGAAGGTATAGCATAAAGTTGTTGTGTATATAAATTAATGATATTAATGTTCATGGGTAGCTCATGAAACTCAAGATGTATGCATTGGAGTATAGATTATCAAGTACATTGGAGGTTTGGCTGAGAAGACTATCATGTAACTAACTTCATATGTTCAGGTGCTCTGCACTGAGTTAACATGCAATTTTTTCTTCAGCTTTATATAAAGCCTCCTCACCTGCAATTTCCATTGTACCTACATGCACAGATTTACTCAATTGGTTTGATTAATATCCATACTTAAGTAATGTAAATCAAAAAAATCTTTGCATAGTCAAGAAACTTAAGGAAAGAAGCTTTGGGGAAAAAATTCATTAAGGTTATTAAAGTAACTAAAATTGGGATGAAATCTAAATGGCCAATGGTGATTTTAAAAAGCTATTGAGTATAACGTTTCTCATCTATTTAAATCAGTGTTTATTTAAAAATGGAAAAATTTCTGTCATGGTGTCAAGTGAAAAAGGAAATGTCCAAATGTTGATTGTGCTATGTAGCAACACAACTATGCAAAAGAAAACCAACAAAAAGTCATGAATCAGGAAAAATACTGGAAAGAAAGACACTAGTGTTAATGATGGCTATCTCTCGGTTTCAGCTATCGGGTAATTTGCTTGTGTTTCCTGCAATTTTTCTCTGGTGAGCTTATATTACTCTCATAATTGAAATTGTATAAACTTTATAAAACAATCCATTGATTTTTAAAAGTGACTAAAATAGTATAACATTTAGTAGTTACATTTTGTCATGTATCAGTGACTGTGTGTGTGTTCTTAGTTGCTCAGTCATGTCCAACTCTCGAGACCCAATGGACTATAGCCTACCAGGTTCCTCTGTCCATGGGATTTTTCAGACAAGAATATTAGAGTGGGTTGTCATTTTCTCTTCCAGGGGATCTTCCCAACCCGGGGATCAAACCCTTTTCCCCTACAGTTCAGGCAGAGTCTTTACCAGTTGAGCCATCAGGGAAACACAGTCTGGCACTAGTTTACATGTTTAATCTTCAACAACCCAATCAGGTAATTTATTCTTAACGTTTTACAGCTGGAAACTTAGAATCAAAGAGATTAAATAACTTGCCCTGACTTATACATGTAGGTTGTGAAACTGGCACTCACAACTTTGGTTTATGTGGCTTTGGTCTGTGTTATACTACTGCTATCAACATGCACAACAGAAATGTTGTCATATTTTAATTTTTTTTAAATATTTAATCACAACAAAAGTATAGATGGTATTACTGACACCCAGGTACCCATCTCTGAGTTCTAATTTTTTTAAAGAATACCACATCATGCTTATTTAAATCAATATTGCCCCATTCAAATATATCAATTGCAATGTGTCACTTTCAGGTGATAATGCCATTTTTATTATTATAGTAAGAATAGCAGTTGAATACTAAGGTAGTAAAATGATAGAACAGGTATAAGGCTAACAAATTATGTACAAAATCTATATGAATAAAGCTATAAAAACTCTGATAAAAGAAATCAAAGAAGACCTAAATAAATGGAAAGATATTCCATGATCATGATCATAGATAAGAAGACTCAATTTTGTCAAGATTTCAGTTCTTTCCAATGTGATCTCTAGATTCAACACAATTCCAGTCAAAATCCCAGTAAGCTATTCTGTAGATATTGAGACACTGATTCTAAAGTTTGTATGGAGAGATAGAAGACCAAAAATAGCCAACATAATATTGACGGAGAAGAATGAAAGTGGACATTACTTACATTACTCCACCACAAGACTTACTAAGAGGCTACAACAATCAAAATAGTGTGGTACTGATGAGAGAATAGACAAAGATACCAATGGAACAGAATAGAAAGCCCAGAAATAAACCAACACATATATTATCAACTGATCTTTGACAAAGGAGCAAAGGCAATATAATGGAAAAATGATGCTGTTTTCAACAAATGATACTGGAGCAACTGGACACCTGCATACACAAAGAAAAATTTTAATCTAAACACAAGCACTGCACACTTTATAACATTTGACTCAAAGTCGGTCATAAACCTTAATCTAAAAACTAAACTGTAAAATTGTAAAAATAAAAAATTCTGCAACCCAGACTTCAGCAATACGTGAACCATGAACTTCCAGATGTTCAAGCTGGATTTAGAAAAGGCAGAGGAACCAGAGATCAAATTGCCAACATCCACTGTATCATCGAAAAAGCAAGAGAGTTCCAGAAAAAACATCTATTTCTGCTTTATTGACTATGCCAAAGCCTTTGACTGTGTGGATCACAATAAACTGTGGAAAATTCTGAAAGAGATGGAAATACCAGACCACCTGACCTGCTTCTTGAGGAACCTGTACATGAAACAACCTGACTGGTTCCAAATAGGAAAAGGAGTACGTCAAGACTGTATATTGTCACCCTGCTTATTTAACTTGTATGCAGAGTACATCATGAGAAACACTGGGCTGGAAGAAGCACAGGCTGGAATCAAGATTGCCGGGAGAAATATCAATAACCTCAGATATGCAGATGACACCACCCTAATGGCAGAAAGTGAAGAGGAATTCAAAAGCCTCTTGATGAAAGTGAAAGAGGAGAGTGAAAAAGTTGGTTTAAAGCTTAACATTCAGAAAACTAAGATCATGGCATCCGGTCCCATCACTTCATGGCAAATAGATGGGGAAACAGTGGAAACAGTGGCTGACTCTATATTTTTGGGCTCCAAAATCACTGCACATGCTGACTGCAGCCATGAATTAAAAGAGGTTTACTCTTTGGAAGGAAAGTTATGACCAACCTAGATAGCATGTTAAAAAGGAGAGACATTACTTTGCCAACCAAGGTCTGTCTAGACAAGGCTATGGTTTTTCCAGTGGTCCTGTGTGGATGTGAGAGTTGGACTATAAAGAAAGTTGAGCGCCGAAGAATTGATGCTTTGGAATTGTGGTGTTGGAGAAGACAGTTGAGAGTCCCTTGGACTGCAAGGAGATCCAACCAGTCCATCCTAAACAAGATCAATCCTGGGTATTCATTGGAAGGACTCATGTTGAAACTGAAACTGCAATACTTTGGCCACCTGATGTGAAGAGCTAACTCATTTGAAAAGACCCTGATGCTGGGAAAGATTGAGGGCAAGAGGAGAATGGGACGACAGAGGATGAGATGGTTGGATGGCAGGTAAACACCGGGAGTTGGTGATGGACAGGGAGGCCTGGCATGCTGCGGGTCATGGGGTTGCAAACAGTCGGACACGACTGAGTGACTGAACTGAACTGAATTCTGACTGGTGTGAGGTGATACGTCGTTGTGGTTTTGATTTGCATTTCTCTAATAATGAGAAATGTTGAGCATCTTTCCATGTGTTTGTTAGCTGTCTGTATGTCTTCTTTGGAGGTATGTCTGTTTAGGTGTTTTCCCACTTTTTGATTGGGGTGTTTGTTTTTGTGGCATTGAGTTGTTTGAGCAGTTTGTATATTTTGGAAATTAATCCTTTTTTAGTTGTTTCATTTGCTATTATTTTCTCCCATTCTGAGGATTGTCTTTTCACCTTGCTTATAGTTTCCTTTGCTGTGCAAAAGCTTTTAAGTTTAATCAGGTCTCTCTTGTTTACTTTTGTCATTATTTCCCTTACTATAAGAGGTGGGTCATAGAGGATCTTGCTTTAATTTATATCATCAAGTGTTCTGCCTATGTTTTCTTCTAAGAGTTTTATAGTTTCTGGTTTTACATTTAGGTCTTCAGTCTGTTTTGAGTTTATCTTTGTGAATGGTGTTAGGAAGTGTTCTTATTTTATTCTTTTACATGTAGCTCTCCAGTTTTTCCAGCACCATTTATTGAGAAGACTGCCTTTGCCCCACTGTATATTCTTGCCTTCTTTGTCAAAAATAAGTTACCCATAGGTGCATGGGTTTATTTTGGGGCTTTCTGTCTTGTTCCATTGGTCTGTATTTCTGTGTTTGTGCTAGTACCATACTGTCTTGATGACTTTAGCTTTGTAGTATAATCTGAAGTCAGGAAGGTTGATTCCTCCAACTCCATTCTTCTTTCTCAAGACTGCTTTGGCTATTCAAGGTCTTTTGTGTTTCCATGTGAACTGTAAAATATTTGTTCCAGTTCTGTGGGAAATGTCATTAGTAATTTGATAGGGACTGCATTGAATCTGTTGATTGCATTTGGTAATATAGTCATTTTCACAATATTGATTCTTCCTACCCAGGAAGATGGAATATCTCTCTGTTTATGTCATCTTTGATTTCTTTCATCAGTGTCTTATAATTTTCTGTGTACAGTTCTTTTGTCTCCTTCAGTATGTTTATTCCTAGATATTTAATTCTTTTTGTTGCAATGGTGAATGGGATTGATTCCTTAATTTCTCTTTCTGATTTTTCATTGTTAGTATATAGAAATGCATGTGATTTCTGTGTACTGATTTTATATCCTGCAACTTTGTTAAATTCACTGATTACCTCTAGTAATTAACTGATACTATCCTTAGGGTTTTCTATGTACAGTATCATGTCATCTGCAAATAGTGAGAGCTATATTTCTTTTCCGATCTGGATTCATTTTATTTCTTTTTCTTCTCTGATTGCTGTTGCTAGGACATTCACAGCTATGTTGAATAATAGTGGTGAAAGTGGACACCCTTGTCTTGTGTCTGATCTGAGGGGGAATGCTTTCAGTTTTTCACCATTGAGAATAATGTTTGCTGTTGACTTATCATATATAGCCTTCACTATGTTGAGGTAGGTTCCTTCTATGCCCATTTTTTGAAGGGTTTTAATCATAAATGGGTGCTGAATTTTGTCAAAGGCTTTTTCTCCACCTACTGAGATTATCATATTGTCTTTATCTTTCAATTTGTTAATATGATGTATCACATTGATTGATTTGCATATATTGAAGAATCCTTGCATTCCTGCAATAAAACAACTTGATCATGGTGTATGAACTTTTGGATGTGCTGCTGAATTCTGTTTGCTAAAATTGTGTTGAGGATTTTTGCATCTATGTTCATCGGTGACATTTGCTTGTAGTTCTCTTTTTCTGTGCTGTCTTTGTCTGGTTTTGGTATCAGGGTGATGCTGGCTTCATAGAATGAGTTTGGAAGCTTTTACTTCCTCTGCAATTTTTTGAAAGAGTTTTAGAAGGATAGGCATTAACTCTTCTCTAAATGTTTGATAGAATGCTCCTGTAAAGCCATCTTGTCCTGGGCTTTTGGTTTTTATTCTTGTTGTGGTTGTGTTTTTTGGAGATTTTTGAGCACAGCTTCAATTACATTGCTTGTAATTGGGTTGCTCATAATTTCTATTTCTTCTTGGTTCAATCTTGGATGATTGAATTTTTCTAAGAATATATCCATTTCTTATGGGTTGTAAAAAACTAACCAATCTGATAACAAGGACCACAGTCTTGTCTAACTCAATGAAACTATGAGCCATGACGTGTAGGGCCACCCAAGACAAGTGGGTCACAGTGAGGAGTTCTGACAAAACATGGTCCACTCGAGAAGAATACCACTTCAGTATTCTTGCCTTGAGAATCCCATGAACAGTATGAAAGGGCCAAAAGATAGGACACTGAAAGAAGAACTTGAATGTTGGTAGGTGCCCCATGAAGATCAGTGGAAAGCTAATTCCAGAGAGAATGAAGAGATGGCACCAAAGAAAAAAAACAACACCCAGTTATGGTTGTGACTGGTGATGGAAGTAAAGTCTGATGCTGTAAAGAGCAATACTGCAGAGGATCCTGGAATGTTAGGTCCATGAATCAAGGCAAACTGGAAGTGGTCAGACAGGAGATGACAAGAGGGAGCCTCAACATTTTAGGAATCAGTGAACTAAAATGGACTGGAATGGGTGAATTTAACTCAGATGACAATTATATCTACTACTGTGGGCAGGAATCCCTTAGAAGAAATGGAGTAGCCATCATAGTCAATGAAAGACTTCATAATGCAGTACTTGAATGCAATTCCAAAAACAACAGAAGGATATCTGTTAGTTTCCAAGGCAAACCATTCAGTATCACAATAATCCAAGTCTATGCCCCAACCAGTAATGCTGAAGAAGCTGAAGTTGAATGGTTCTATGAAGACCTACAAGACCTTCTAGAACTAACACCCAAAAAAGATGTCCTTTTCATTATAGAGGGCTGAAATGCAGAAGTAGGAAGTCAAGAAATACCTGGAGACGGGAAAATTTGACTTTGCAGTACAGTATGAAGCAGGGCAAAGGCTAATAGAGTTTTGCCAAGAGAACGCACTGGTCATAGCAAACAACCTCTTCCAACCACACAAGAGAAGACTCTACACATGGACATCACCATCAAATTCTTCAAGAGATGTTGACCATCATGGTCAACACTGAAATAAGATTGATTATATTCTTTGCAGCCAAAGATGGAGAAGCTGTATAGAGTCAGCAAAAACAAGACTGGGAGCTGACTGTGGCTAAGATCATGAACTCCTTATTGCCAAATTCAGACTTAAATTGAAGAAAGTGGAGAAAACCACTACACCATTCAGGTATGACGTAAATCAAATCCCTTACAATTGTACAGTGGAAGTGACAAATAGATTTAAGGGATTAGATCTGATAGACAGAGATCTGAAGAACTATGGACGGAGATTCATGGCATTGTACAGGAGGCAGTGATCAAGACCATCCCCAAGAAAAAGAAATGCAAAAAGGCAAAATGGCTGTCTGAGGAGGCCTTACAAATAGCTGTGAAAGAAGAGCAGTGAAGAGGAAAGGAGTAAAGGAAAGATATACCCTTTAAAGTGCAGAGTTCCAAAGAATAGCAAGGAGAGGCAAGAAAGCCTTCCTCAGCGATCAGTGCAAAGAAATAGAGGGAAACAATAGAATGGGAAAGACTAGAGATATCTTCAAGAAAATTAGAGATACCAAGGGAACATTTCATGCAAGGATGGGCACAATAAAGTACAGAAATGGTATGGACCTAAGAGAAGCAGACTACGTTAAGAAGAAGTGGTAAGAATACACAGAAGAATTATACAAACAAGACCTTCACAACTCAGATAATGACGATGGTATGATCAATCACGTAGAGCCAGACATCCTGGAATGCAAAGTCAAATGGGCCTTAAGAAGCATCACTATGAACAAAGCTAATGGAAGTGATGGAATAGCAGTTGAGCTATTTCAAATCCTAAAAGATAATGCTGTGAAAGTGCTGCACTCAATATGCCAGCAAATTTGGAAAACTCAGCAGTGGCCACAGGACTGGAAAAGGTCAGTTTTCATTACAATCCCAAAGAAAGGCAATGGTAAATAATGCTCAAACTACTGCCCAATTGCACTCATCTCACACGCTAGAAAGTAATGCTGAAAATTCTCCATGCCAGGCTTCAACAGTACGTGAACCATGAACTTCCAGATGTTCAAGCTGGATTTAGAAAAGGTAGAGGAACCAGAGATCAAATTGCCAACATCCGTTGGATCATCGAAAAAGCAAGAGAGTTCCAGGAAAACATCTACTTCTGCTTTACTGACTATGCCAAAGCTTTTGACTATGGAACTGTGGATAATTCTTCAAGAGATAGGAATATCAGACCACCTGACCTGCCTCTTGAGAAATATGTATTCAAGTCAGGAAGCAACAGTTAGAACTGGACATGGAACAACAGACTGTTTCCAAATCAAGAAAGGAATATATCAAGGCTTATGTTGTTCAGTTCAGGTCAGTCGCTCAGTCATGTCCGACTCTTTGCGACCCCATGAATCACAGCATGCCAGGGTGTTACCCTGCTTATATAACTTATAGGCAGAGTACATCATGACAAACTCTGGGCTGGTTGAAGTGCAAGCTGGAATCAAGATTGCTGGGAGAAATACCAATAACCTCAGATATGCAGATGACACCACCCTTAAGGAGAAAACGATGAATAAAGAGCCTCTTGATAGTGAAAGAGGAGAGTGAAAAAGTCGACTTAAAACTCAACATGATCATGGTCATTGGTCCCATCAATTCATGGCAAATAGATGGGGAAACAGTGGAAACAGTGATAAACCTTATTTTGGGGGGCTCCAAAATAACTTCAGATGGTGACTTCAGCCGTGAAATTAAAAGACACTTGCTCCTTGGAAGAAAAGTTATGACCAATCTATACAGCTTGTTAAAAAGTAGACACATTACTTTCCCACAAAGGTCTGTCTAGCCATAGCTATGGTTTTTCCAGTAGTCACGTATGGATGTGAGAGTTGGACTATAAAGAAATCTGAGCACCAAAGAATTGATGCTTTTGATCTGTGGCATTGGAGAAGACTCTTGAGAGACCCTTGGACAGCAAGGAGATCCAACCAGTCCATCCTAAAGGAACTCTGTGCTGAATATTCATTGGCAGGACTGATGCTGAAGCTGAAACTCCAATACTTTGGCCAGCTCATGAGAAGAACTGACTCATTTGAAAAGACCTTGATGCTGGGAAAGATGGAAGGTGGGAGGAGAAGGGGAGGACAGAGGATGGGATGGTTGGATGGCATCACCGACTCAATGGACATGAGTAAACACCAGGAGTTGGTGATGGACAGAGGGGCCTGGCATGATGCAGTCCATGGGGTCGCACTGAGTCGGACGTGACTGAGTGATGAACTGAACTGAACTGATCTGTTTTAATACTTTATAGTTGTTCATATTAGTCTCTTTTAATCCTTTATTGTTCTGCATTGTCTATTTTAACCTCTGCTTTTTCATTTCTATTTTTGTAGATTTAATTCTTCTCTCTTTTTTCCTTGATAAGTTTGGATAAAGTTTTGTCAATTTTGTTTATCTTCTTAAAGAACTAGCTTTTAGTTTTATTAATCTTTACTATGGTTTCATTCATTTCTTTTTCATTTATTTCTGCTCAGGAATTTATGATTTCTTTCCTTCTGCTAATTTTGGGGGGGTTCTATTCTTATTTTTCCAGTTGTTTGAGATGTAAAGTTAGGTTGTCTATTTGAGGTTTTTTTTATTTCTTGAGGTAGGATTGTATTACTATAAACTTTCCTCTTAGAACTGCCTCTGCTGCATCGCATAGGTTTTGAGTTGTCATGTTTTCATTATCATTTGTTTCTAGAAATTTTTTGATTTCCCTTTTGATTTCTTCAGTAACCTGTTGGCTATTTAGAAATGTGTTGTTTAATATCCATGTGTTTGGGTTTTTACAGTATTTTTTCTTGTAGTTGATATCTACAGTCTCATAGCATTGTGGTTGGAGAAGGTGCTTGGTATGATTTCAGTTTTATTCAATTTATTGAGGTTTGATTTGTAACTCAAGATGTTATCTATCCTGGAGAATGTTCCATGTGCACTTGAGAAGAAGGTGTATTCTTCTGCATTTGGATGAAGTATTCTGAAAATATCAATGAGATCCATCTCACTGATACTAACGTATCATATAAGACTTTTGTTTTCTTATTAATTTTCTGTTTTGATGATCTGTCCATTGGTGTGAGTGGGGAGTTAAAGTCTCCTACTATTATTGTGTTACTGTCAGTTTCTCCTTTTACGTCTGTTAGTGTTTGTCTTATGTATTTAGGTGCCCTTATGTTTGGTGCATGCTGCTGCTGCTGCTAAGTCACTTCAGTCGTGTCCGACTCTGTGTGACCCCATAGACGGCAGCCCATCAGGCTCCCCCGTCCCTGGGATTCTCCAGGCAAGAACACTGGAGTGGGTTGCCATTTCCTTCTCCAATGTGTGAAAGTGAAAAGGGAAAGTGAAGTAGCTCAGTCATGTCTGACTCGTAGCGACCCCATGGACTGCAGCCTACCAGGCTCCTCCATCCATGGGATTTTCTAAGCAAGAGTACTGGAGTGGCTTGCCATTGCCTTCTCCGAATGCCTCTTCTTCTTCTTCTATGTTTGGTGCATAGATGTTTACAATTGTTATGTCTTCCTCTTGGATTGATCCCTTGATCATTAGGTAGTGTCCTTCCTTATCTCTTGTAATCTTATTTATTTTAAAGTCTATATGAGTTTGTCTGATATGAGGATTGCTACTCCAGCTTTCTTTTGCTTCCCATTTGCATGGAATATATTTTTCCATCCTCTCACTTTCAATCTATTTGTGTCTTTAGGTCTGAAGTGGGTTTCTTGTAGACAGCATATATAAGGTTCTTGTTTTTGTATCCATTCAGCCAGTCTGTGTCTTTTGGTTGGAGCATTTAATCCATTTACATTTAGAGTAATTATTGATATATATGTTCCTGTTGCCATTTTCTTAATTGTTTGGGGTTGATTTTGTAGATCTTTTTTCTTCTCTTGTATTTTTTGACTATATAAATCTGTTTAACATTTGTTGTAAAGCTGGTTTGGCGGTACTGAATTCTCTTAACTTTTTCTTGTCTGAAAAGCTTTTTATTTCTCCATCAATTTTGAATGAGATCCTTGCCAGGTACAGTAATCTTGGCTGTAGATTCTTCCCTTGTAATTTAAATGTATCTTGCTATTCCCTTATGCTGAAAGATCAGCTGTTAAGCATTTGGGGTTTCCCTTGTATGTTACTTGTTGCTTCTATCTTGCTGCTTTTAATATTCTTTCTTTGTTTTTAGTCTTTGTTAGTTTGATTATTATGTGTCTTGGTGTGATTTTCCTTAAATAATACAGATTTATCCTGTTGGGGATTCTTTGTGCCTCTTGGACTTGATTGAATATTTCCTTTTCCATGTTGGAGAAAATTTCAACTGTAATCTCTTCAAAAATTTTCCCATATGCTTTCTTTTCCTCTTCTTCTTCTGGAATCCATATAATTCAAATGTTGGTGAATTTGATATTGGTCCAGATGTCTCTGAGACTATCCTAAGTTCTTTTCATTCTTTTTACTTTATTCTGCTCTTCAGAAGTTATTTCCACCATTTTATCTTCCAGCTCACTGATTTGTTCTTCTGCTTCATATATTTTGCTATTGATTCATTCTAAACTATTTTTAATTTCAGTAATTTTGTTGTTTGTCCCTGCATGTTTGTTCTTTAATTCTTCTGTGTCTTTGTTAATTGATTCTTGCATTTTCTCCATTTTGTTTTCAAGGGTTTTGATCATCTTTACTGTCATTATTCTAAATTGTTTCTCAGGTAGCTTGCCTATTTCCTCTGTTATTTGGACTTCTGTGTTTCTAGTTTGTTCTTTAATTTGTGTACTATTTCTCTGCCTTTTCATTATTTCTCTTTTAACTTATTGCTTTTGAGGTCTCCTTTTCCCAGGCTTCAAGGTTGAATTCTTTCTTCTTTGGTTTCTGCCCACCAAAGATGCTTACTCCTTGAAAGGAAAGTTATGACCAACCTAGATAGTATATTAAAAAGCAGAGACATTATTTTGCCAAAAAAGGTCTGTCTAGTCAAGACTATGGTTTTTCCAGCGGTCATGTATGGATGTGAGAGTTGGACTGTGAAGAAACCTGATTTCCGAAGAATTGATGATTTTGAACTGTGGTGCTGGAGAAGACTCTTGAGATTCCCTTGGACTGCAAGGAGATCCAACCAGTCCATTCTAAAGGAGATCAATCCTGCGTGTTCATTGGAAGGACCGATGCTAAAGCTGAAACTCCAGTACTTAGGCCACCTCATGCGACAAGTTGACTCACTAAAGACTCTGATGCTGGCAGGGATTGGGGACAGGAGGAGAAGGGGATGACAGAGAATGAGATGGCTGGATGGCATCACCAACTCGATGGACATGAGCTTGAGTGAACTCCGGGAGTTGGTGATGGACAGGGAGGCCTGGCGTGCTGCGATTCATGGGGTCACAAAGAGTCAGACACGACTGAGCAACTGAACTGAACTGAACTGAAGGTTGGTCCAGTGGTTTGTGTAAGCTTCATATAGGGCGAGATTTGTGCTCAGTTTTTGTTTGTTTTCCCTCTGATGGGCAAGGCTAAGTGAGATCGTAATCCTGTCTGCTAATGATCTGGTTTGTATTTTTGTTTTCTTTGTTATTTAGATGAGGCATCCTGAACAGGGTTCCATGGTGGTTGGGTGGTGCTGAGTCTTATATTCCAGTGGTTTCCTTTATGTGAGTTCTCACTATTTGACACCACCTACTTTGGCTGAAAGTGAAAGAGGAGAGTGAAAATGTTGGCTTGAAGCTCAACATTCAGAAAACAAAGATCATGGCATCGGGTCCCATCACTTCATGGGAAATAGATGGAAGAACAGTGGAAACAGTGTCAGACTTTATTTTTTGGGGCTCCGAATTCACTGCGGATGCTGACTGCAGCCATGAAATTAAAAGACGCTTACTCCTTGGAAGGAAAGTTATGACAAACCTAGATAGTATATTAAAAAGCAGAGACATTACTTTGCCAACAAAGGTCTGTCTAGTCAAGGCTATGGTTTTTCCCATGGTCATGTATGGATGTGAGAGTTGGACTGTGAAGAAAGCTGATCGCCGAAGAATTGATGCTTTTGAACTTTGGTGTTGGAGAAGACTCTTGAGAGTCCCTTGTACTACAAGGAGATCCAACCAGTCCATTCTAAAGGAGATCAATCCTGGGTGTTCGTTGGAAGGACTGATGCTAAAGCTGAAACTGCAATACTTTGGCCACCTCATGCAACGAGCTGACTCATTGGAAAAGTCTCTGATGCTGGGAAAGGTTGGGGGCAGGAGGAGAAGGGGACGAGAGAGAATGAGATGGCTGGATGGCATCACCAACTCTGTGGACATGAGTTTGAGTGAACTCCGGGAGTTGGTGATGGACAGGGAGGCCTGGCGTGCTGTGATTCATGGGGTCGCAAAGAGTCGGACACGACTGAGCGACTGAACTGAACTGAACTGAACTGAGGGTTATTTCTCTGGTAGTTTAGGTTCTTGGAGTCAATGCTCCCACTCCAAAGGCTCAGGGCTTGGTCTCTCAAAAGTCGTCTTCTTCTGTCTTCTTCCAAAAATGCAGTCAAGATCTGTTCAGCCTCGAGATGAGAAAGGCTTCCATTTTGTGAATTTCATATAGTGAACACAGTTTTTGGAGATTTTGGACTTCTCTGCTAGACTTAAAGATTTCTTTTCCTTGTTGTCTAGGGATTCTCCCCTTTCTTGCCCATGGCAAGTGTTCAATGGGGCCAGAAGCTGGTTAAAATCATCTTGATGAGCAATTCAGTTGTCTTCATATTGATAGTAGGTCCTAGTCCCAGGTGGCTATTTTTGACTTGAACTTTAATATGATTAGTGGCTCTTTGCTCCTGAGCCCCTAAACAACTCAGCCAGCATGGACATGTCACCAATCCTGTGATGCTGTGGATTTTGGGACCTGATTGACCACAACTACAGAACAGCCAACTGGAGGAAAAGCTGAAACTACCCTACTCCCTCATAACTCAGTCAGTAAAGAATCTGCCTGCAGTGCAGGAGACCTGGGTTCAATTCCTGGGTTGGGAAGATCCCCTGGAGAAGGAAATGGCAACCCCCTCTAGTATTCTTGCCTGGAGAATCCCATGCCTACAGTCTATAGGGTCACAAGAGTCAGACACGACTTAACAACTAAACTACCACCACCACCACTGTACTCCCACACCGGGGAAATTGCAGCGGTGGGGCTACATGTTTTAAATAATGAAAATCTAAGATACTGACATGACCAAATGTTGACAATGATATAGAGCACCAGGAACTCTCATTTGTTGCTGGTGAGAATGTCAAATGGTACAGCCACTTTGAAAAATGGTTTGGTAGTTTCTTACACTACAGGTATTTGCTTAAAAAGTTGAAAACTTACATCCACCTCAAAACCTGTATGTGGATATTTATGGCAACTTTAACTACCTAAATTTGGAAGCAATCAAAGTGTCTTTCATTAGGTAAATGGGCAAACTGTGCATTCTGACAATGGATTATTATTCAGTATTAAAAAGATATAAACTATCAAGCCTTGAAAAGACATAGAAGCATCCTTTGAATGAATCTTATTGGATGAAAGAAAACAATCTGAAAATTCTGTATGATTCCAACTACATGAAATTCTCCAAAAATAGAGATAGTAAAAAAGATTGGTGGTTTTCAGGGGTTGGGAAAGAGATGGAGAGGGTAGATAGGGGAAGAATTTTCAGGCAGTGATACTATTGTATATGATACTATAATGGTGGATATATGTCTTTAGACATTTGATCAAACCCACGCAATGCACATTAAAAGTGAACCCCACTGTAAACGATGGACTTGGGATGATAATAACCTGTCAATGTAGGTGTATTAATTATAACAAATATACTACTCTGATGTGGGATATTGATCGTGAGGGAGGCTATACATATTTGGGAGACAGGAGTATATGGGAACTTTCCATATTTTCCATCCAGTTTTACTGTAAACCTAAAACTAAAAAAAAAAAAGAAAATCTACCTTTAAAAAACTTGAGCAGCACAGTGTGCTAAGTCACGTTTATCTCACTGATTTTTCATAACAATCAAATTAGTAGGAGCCATTCTTTCCCAATATTATAGAGATCACTGAAACACGAAGGATATTTCTCTCCCAAGATCATTATACTCCAGAATGCATATTTGTAATCATCACACATTCAAAATATTTTTTTTAAATTCCTTATATGTCTATAAAAGGTTTTTCGCAGATCAACAAAAGTGAAATATTCATTCTCTAAGAACAGCATTATTTTCTTTTAGTAATGAGATGCTTTTCAGAGAAAGACCTTATAGTAAAGTCAGAGGATAAAACTGAGTAATGTTAGTATAAATAAAAATAAGTAATGTGTTCCAATGAAATCACCAGCTTGTGCGCCTTAAGCCAAAAATTATCTCTGGACGTTTCATTTTTGCCACCCTAATGCAGGCAGGATTTGTTGTTGTTTAGTTGCTAAGTCATGTCTGACTCTTTTGTGACCCCATGGACTGTAGCTTGCCAGGCTCTTCTGTCCATGGGATTTCCCAGGCAAGAAAACTGGAGTGAGTTGCCATTTCCTTCTCCAGGGGATCTTCCTGACCCAGAGATCAAACCTGTCTTTCCTGCACTGGCAGGCTGATTCTTTACCACTGAGCCACTTGGAAAGCCCGGCAATACAGGCAGGATATAATGCCATATTTCAAGTCACTTGAAACACCATGCCCAGATTCTGATGTGGCATCAGTGAGCCAAAGTTAGGTAGTGACTTGCACTATTAAATGACATAGTTTCTCTTTAATTCTGTAGTCCTCACCATCTCCTGTGGTCTCTCTACAATTGAAACTAAGTGACATCTACTCTTTATTATAGCGTTTGTTCTGTTGTTTTTCATCTGGTAAAACTGAGAGAATTTTTTTCCCATTTTCCTATGGGAAATATAAGACAAGAAGGCCCCATGTCTCCATAAAAAATTGGGCATTCAGGTTCATTTATGAAAATGTCAAATATTTTATGTTTAATACACCTATATATCATGTCTGTGTAAAAGGCTACCACTTAGGGAACTTCCCTGGTGGCCCAGTGGCTAAGATTCTGTGCTCCCAATGCAGGGGGCATAGGTTCAATTCCTGGTCAGAGAACTAGATCCCACATGCTCCAACTAAAATGTTTTGCATGGTCCAACAAAGATAAAAGATGCCACAACTAAGGCCTGGCACAGCCAAAAAATTACAAAAGATTACCACTTAGTTCACTGACAGGAAAAAACAATCAGAGTAATACTGACCCATATATGGAAAAATGTATGTTAATTACATACATCAGTTCAGTTCAGTCACTCAGTCGTGTCTGACTCTTTGTGACCCCATGAATCACAGCACTCCAGGCCTTCCTGTCCATCACCAACTCCTGGAGTTCACTCAAACTCATGTCCATCGAGTCGGTGATGCCATCCAGCCATCTCATTCTCTGTCGTCCCCTTCTCCTCCTGTCCCCAATCCCTCCCAGCATCAGAGTCTTTTCCAGTGAGTCAACTCTTGGCATGAGGTGGCCAAAGTTTTGGCGTTTCAGCTTTAACATCAGTTCTTCCAATGAATACCCAGTACTGATCTCCTTTAGAATGGGCTGGTTGGATCTCCTTGCAGTCCAAGGGACTCTCAAGAGTCTTCTCCAACACCACAGTTCAAAAAACATCAATTCTTCTGCATTCAGCTTTCTTCACAGTCCAGCTCTCACATCCATACATGACCACTGGAAAAACCATAGCCTTGATTAGATGGACCTTGGTTGGCAAAGTAATGTCTCTGCTTCATAAATGTATGTTTAATTAACTGAAAAATACTGATATTTAAACAGAGTTTATTTTTGAAATGCAAATAAAAGATGGGGTTGCCATAAAATACAAATGTGTATTAACTGAAAAACATTGCTGTGGCATCAAAGCCTTTTATAGTTGATAAGTTCATAAAGTATAATCGACAGAGGATAATGGGGTTTTCCTGGTAGCTCAGTTGGTAAAGAACCAGCATGCAATGCAGGAGACCCAGGTTCTATCCCTGGGTAAGAAAGATCCACTGGAGAAAGAAATGGCAACCCTCTCCAGTATTCTTGCCTGGAAAAATCCCATGGATAGAGGAGCCTGGCAGGCTACAGTCCATGAGGTCACAAAGAGTCAGATACAATTTAGCAACTAAACATAGAGAATAGGAGAAATTAAGAGTCCCAAACAGAAACAAGTATTTGCAAATGGAAGTCTAGTTAAAAATACCATTTAGACTGTAAAAGACTTGAGAATTTATAGGACAAAGTAGTGGAAATTTACAGTACTTTTGTGCTCTTTATTATGGTGGTGAAGAATCCACCAGCCAATTCAGGAGATGCAGATTCAACCCCTGGGTTGGGAAGATCTCCTAGAGAAGGAAATGGCAACCCACTCCAGTATTCTTGCCTGGGAAATTCCACAGACAGAGGAGTCTGACGGGCTGCAGTCCATGGGGTCACAAAGAGTCGGACACAACTTAGAGACTGAATAACAATATTGCAGCTGATAAAAGCCTAAGTATAAATAGTAACATTTATTTAGCTATATTACTCATGCTGCACATGAAAACTTTGATCTGAAAAAAATACTTAGGTGCCTGGTGAAATAGTAGGCATACATTCAGAAAATTATTTTGTGAGCAAAATTCTCAAGAGGTGAACGTCATGATTTTGTGGGTGAGCATGAGTAAGGGTTCTTGCAGTTATGTTAAACTTAAATAAAAGACAGCAGTGTCTCATACAAGGACAGAAAGTGTACCTGTGTTCACTGTATCAGTTATGAGGTACCGCTTTGAGCTAAAAATGTTAGCAATTAAGCTCATTATGAACATAGCAAGAAAGAACTTCTCCCTAGATGTGCTTCTGGGGCTTGAACAACTGAAGCTTTGATACCTTGTTTGGTGAAATGGGAGCCCAGTTATTAGACAGCTGTCTACACACAGGTTAGTAACTTTCATATAACATGATGCTGAATTTATGTGTATATATATATATATATATGTATGTATATATGTATCCATACACACACATACCCACATACAAACACATGGGATTGAAAACAATTTCTTGTTCTTGACAGTCAGGCAAATTACCACCTGTCGCCAGTTAAAACTCAATCAAAAACTTGGCTTTTTTAGGCTGATATTTTAAACATCAAGATTGTTTAAATTTCTTTGCAGTAATTTTGCACTAGCTACACAAACGTATGATTTGAGTAACTCATTTTTGGAGTTTTATCTTTGGGAAATCAAAATAACACTGAACATTTGGTTCATTTTCCTATGCTAAGATCGTTCTACAAATGCAGAAAGGATCGCCTGAAATATATTTCCCAAATTTCGCGTTCAAAGACCAAATTCTTAAAAAAAAAACCATAAAAGAGATAGCATGAATGAAGAATTACAAGCAATTTACTACTGAACCAGCATGTGACACAGTTTTTAGAATCCAAATATGGTGACACCAGAAACCAGAATTCTACAAATTATAGAAATTCTTGTGCAAAGATTCTATACATGTTTGGAAGTAGCTATATTTAGGAACATCCGTTTTCCATAGTGAACTGAAGAAAACTGAGCATCATTTAAAGATAACAGATACATTACAACAGAATGCATAACCCCAATGACGACACTAGAACAGAAGAAAAATTGAAACACTTGGGATCCAAACCGAGGAATCATGAATTTAAAAAAAAAAGTTAATCATTAACTTATTGAATACTCTATATATTTGCTTCTATTTTAGCCAAAAATAAAATCATATATCTGTTATATTTATAGAATGTTATATGATAAAGATAAATTTGTATAATTCTGGTGGTTAAATTTTTTCTTTCCATCCAGCTTTGCTCTTTTAAATTGTTTGGCTGGCACAATGCTAAAGAAAAAAAGACAGCCATATTAAAATGAGAGGTTTTATCATAACAAAAAAATATATAGTCTACTAATTTAACTGCTTAGAAGAGGACCACACAAATCTACTTTCGGTGTTGTTCAATCACTGAGTCATGTCTGACTCTTTGCAACCCCATGAACTGCAGCACACCAGGCTTCTGTCCTTCACTCTCTCCCAGAGTTTGCTCAAACTCATGTCCAAACTTATACATAAATTACAAATTTAATGTCTTTATGTCATAGTTATATCCCTAAATTTTTAGAAAATTTTGCTTTTGCTAAAATTATTTTTATCAAGTTATTTTTGCCTTTTGGAAAGGCAAAAATATGTTTTATTTTTAATGTGTTGAAAATGAATTAATATTGATCAGTTCAGCTATTAACAATTATAATGACAAGAGTGATAATGTGTAAGAAGAGTTATAAGTATGTTACTAATGCTGCACAAACAATATTAAACACTAAATATAAAGACACTGAAAACTAGAATTCTACAGAATCCTCTGAAATAGCTACTGTATTATAGCAATTATTGTGTAAAGATTTTATTCATGTTTGAAAATAGAATTTTTTTCATTATGATAAAAAGGTTAGATACACTTCTGAAGGTGGCATTATTGTCTAATTGAAAACATTGAAGATGATGTTTGGCATCAATTGGTCTCAAAATTCATAATTTTATTCTTCTCTTACATTGACCATTAATGTTAACTGTTAACATCTCTATTTAAAATTATAATAACAATACTCTTTTCTCTCTGAAGAGATTGCCATCTTTTCTTTCATATATAAATATTACCTCAATTATCAAGGTTATGATGAATTATATTGTAAAAGGTAGCATTATCCATGTCTGCTGAAGATAAACTAAATTAAATGGACAAATAGATTAGATATAAAAAAGGATATTAAGAGATTATGGAATTACTTCCCTCAAGATCTTTAAAAAGAGTCCAGATATCCATCTGCCTACAATAGTTTAGGTAAAGTTTGCCTGAAGCCAGTGGGATGAAGCAGAAAGATAACCTCTAGAGGTTTCCTTCAACCATATTTTTTCTCAGATTTCACTCTATTGCCCTCAAACTGTGCTGGCATCTTCTCAGTTGTCTGTTGAAGATTCTGGGCGGCATATTTTTTCTTCTTAATATGAGGACAGTATCCCTCCATTTTTAAGTTATGTATTTTTCAATGTTAAGAAAAGGCAGCCATAAGAGAAGTATTTTCAAACTTCAGACATTATGTAAAAAAATTAGAAATTAAATACAGTCATCTGAAAGTGAAAGTGTTAGTCGCTCAGTTGTGTCTGACTCTGCAACCCCATGGACTGTAGCCCGCCAGGCTCCTCTATCCATGGAGTTCTCCAGGGACGAATACTGGAGTGGGTTGCCGTTTCCTTCTCCAGGGGATCTTCTCAATGCTGGGATCGAATCCAGGTCTCCTGCATTGCAGACAGATTCTTTACCTCTGAGCCATCAGGGAAGCCCACAGTCAATCTGCTGCTGCTGCTGCTGCTAAGTCGCTTCAGTCGTGTCCGACTCTGTGCGACCCCATAGATGGCAGCCCATGAGGCTCCGCCATCCTTGCTAGGCAAACATTATTATAAGTCAGAACAGCAAAGTTGTCAAATCATGATATGATTCAGAATTTCAAAGAGAATTTTGAAACTTTTACTGTGTAAATTGAAAAGTATATTTTTAATAAACTGAGATGTCTTCCCTTAATGAGATAAGAATATTATCTTCCCCATCCCCAAAAAACAATTTCTTAGGTGTAAGTATTAAGTGAACTCAGGGTGACCACATGAAGCCATGCAGGTTGGACACCTCCAAAAGTCCAAATTGAGAAGGGAGTTGCCATATATGTAAGCCAGCAAGTTAATGACACCCTTATGGCTAGGGCAGTGCACACCTGCACAAACATTGTGACTGCTTTGGAATGAAAATTAGATCATGGCCTACTCCTTTCATAATTATTTTCATGTTGATTTATTATAAAGAATAAGAGAACACTGGTTTTAACAAGTGCTGGTTATTTAATGTAAGAAGTTGATCAACAGTACAAAATAAAAAAATGCAAAATCTTTTGTTAAAACACCAGAAGTATCTTTGCCCTTTCAAATTTTAGTTATTATGTCTAAGTTGTTTGTCATTCATTCATACATAGTTCTATTCTAAACTGCTTATGACACTGACAATATTTTTAACTGGGTCATGTTCCTAAAATTATGGTATTTTACAAGTATCCTCATAGATTTATTAGCTTCAGAGTTAGGAGGAAAAACCAACATCTCCCATAACAAATGTAAGAATGGCTTATCAGCAGTCCACAACCTTTTTGGCAGCAGGGACCAGTTTCATGCAAGACAGTTTTTCCATTGACCAGTAGGATGGTTTCGGTATGACTCAAGTGAATTACATTCATTATGCACCTTATTTCTATTATTATTCCATCAGCTCCACCTCAGATCATCAGCTGTTAGATCCTGGAGGTTGGAAACCCCCGGCTTACATAATGAATTTTTGCACAAAATATTAATTCATTTATGACAGTTTTCCAGGGTCTGGATTGATATGTTAATTATGTAGGATATTATGGTAATTATTGTTTGGGACTGAGGTTTTCTACAGACAATTCTGTTCACTCAGTTAAAAGTGATGTGTGGAGACTGTGAGAGTGTCTGAGTGAACTACTTAGTAGACGTTAGGGAAACTGAGCAATTCAGTACATTTCTTCTGGCAAAAACTGAAATTTCATGCAGTCCTGGTGATCTAGTGGTAATTACGGGTGTCTTACGTGGCAAATATCTTGTGCGGGTATCATTCAGTGAAGGTTGAGAAGAAAAGGCCATTTTCTAGAGAAAAAGTTATCTCACTTATTTTCCACATATCAGATGCCCAAGTTAACATAATTTTTTTAAAAAATTGCTACCTTCATGTCAGACACCTGGGAAAATGTGTAGGACCCACAACCCAGAGAAAGCATAGTATCATTTTAAATATCTATTACAATTTTCATATATGCTTTTCATTTATCATGGGAAGAAAACATTTGCATTTCATGAAATAAACATATATAATACAATCTACATGCTGTCATTTTATAACTCTAGGTCCCACATGATAAAGAATGGATTAGGTGTTTTACTAGATCATGTGTAGTATTCATTAAAAGTAAAGGAGATCATTTAGCTTCATAAAAGTGCCCTTTACTGAAGTTTATTGATGAAGTAACTGATTATAAATAGATGCCTCCTTAACTGCAATGTTTAAAAAATTATTTTTCGGATTCCAATTTGAAAAAGATAAATTCCATTATACTGTGCATGGCTGTATTTCATTTTAATAAAGACCAAAAAAAAAAAAAGAGCTGCCTGTAACAGTTTATATACAGCTGCAAAAAAGGCTTACATGGCTAGAGCAGCTCACTGCCTTATTTCTCTTTCAATTACACTATAATCGTTTCATGAGAAAAAAAAAAAAGGATCACATCTCTGATCTGATCCAAGAAAAGACCAATTGGCCTTATTTAAGTTTTATGCCTTTTTTCATAAGACATCGAGTTTATTTGTATGACTCATTGCAGCTACTTTACTGTTTTCACATAATGCATGCATCACTTTCTATGAAGAATTCAATAAATTAACAATATATTTGGCTACAACTCAGAGGAGAAAACTCAAGTGTACTGTAACTGTATAAATCACAAGTCCAGTTTAACATGAATTAAATGCATGAAATCCATCAGTGTCTCTGAAATTTTGCCCAAAACATTTGAAAACCAGGAATAAAGCAAATGTGATGTTAGTTTGCATTGTGAAAGATTCCCTTTTCCTTCATGTTTGGGAAAGATAATAAAGCTTGAGTCAAGTTATAAAAATAGTTTACATTTAAGACTTAAAACATGTTTAGTAAAGTTTGAAACTGGCAGGAGACATCACCATTCTCTATTTTTTGCTTCTTCTTTTTAAAGATTTCATTGCAGTACCCGTAAAATGTAAGTATGTGGTAAGAAACATGCATCGTACACATTTCAAAACAGCCTGTATTTGAAAACAATGCTTGGTGGAAGAAATCAGCAAAGACATTGGAAAAATATTAAAATCACTGTGGGAGTGACAACAAAAAATGGAGAGAGACAGTCTGATCCATTATGATACTTTTCAAGTTATTGAGTATATAAATTTCAATCCCCTAGTACAACTGAGGGGGGAAAAAACATGATTATCATATCACTCAAAGCTTCACAACTTTAAATTCAGCTCTGATATAAATTCAGTCTGTATAAAATGACTTTTCATATTTTGTTCTTTAACATAAGTATTAAATTTTGTATGATTAAAAATTTATTTACTGTCGCCCCCTTAATTTAGGTTTTTATTTGCTATTATTACCACTCCTAAGCCAACCGGGTGACACCACTGAGCGACTGAACTGAACTGAACTGAAGCCATCCGGGCAGAAATATCTGTACATTAGAGCAGAGAAGTTTTAAAGCAAAAGGTAACATTAGCCATGGCACATATTTAGACTTTGAAAGCAAACTTTGATAAAATAATAATGTGAAGGGAAATCGTTGTGACCACTTCAGCGCCTCTGCTCCACGTATATTCATTCATAATATTTTATAAGAAAACCGAATTAGGAAAATATGGTTTGACATTGTTGAAATTATCTGTTTTTAGGGTTTACTTAAGAAAATGATTAGCTAGTAATAGCTGGTAGCTGTAAGACCAAAGTGAAGGATTCCTGGCACAACAGAGCCCCACAAGAAAGACATTTTTCACCCCACTGTTATAAAAAAAAAAAAAAAAACTCTATAAATTGTTTCTAAAACAGAAAACCAGAAGGCAGGACAAGCCAGCTTTCTCAGTAAGAGACATTACATGCATGGCCAAAACAGAACCAGACACATGTTGGTAGGAAATAGTTTGGTCCTAACGTTCATCTATTTTTCTGGTGCGATAAAGTCTTCAGTGGCTACAAGTGGTTGACAGTATTTGCAGAAAAGCTTTGGATACAACCAAATGACAGTATTTTCAGAAATTATTCATCACTGGTGTGGAGAAAAGGGATCCCTTCTATTGATTGAATTACCAACACCTTTGAGTACTCTGCTTAAAAATGATGATTATCTTGAAGAAAATGCTGTTAAACTCTAGACATTTTAAATATCTGAAAGACATTTTAAATATCTCTAATATATTTAATATTTCTTAGTTCTGAAAGAGTCTATTCTTCCTTTGATACATGTGCTTGGCGCTCATCAGTGCTAATGGGAATTAACAACAAAATGGACCCTTAATCATTTATCTTACATTATAGAAAGGCATGATTTGTGGACTTGATTAGGGCTGTAACTGAACAAGATATTATGAAGATTTGATTCTCTTCTAACATGTCCATTGCAATAATTCAACTGGAAATGTATTATATCTCCTAGATATTTTATATTGTGATCATTATTTAAACATATGACAAAAATCTCATAAAAACATCAAAGGTATTTCAACACTAGTTATTTACATAGGTAAAGACATGCATTCACAGTTCATTCAACATTCTACCATTACTTGGTATACATCTATTTATAATCTTACTTGTTATTGAAAATGAAGTGTTTATCTGTCCAGAAAACATTGTGTGAAAATTATTTTCACATGTTTTTACAAGGTTTGAAGGTTTCAAGAGATCCATACTTTTAGAAAACCTTACCTTTGTGCAACATACATTTATAAATTTAAGCTAAGAAAAATACTAATCTATATAAAAATACCATAGGCAACACTGAATGTGTATTCCTTGGAGCAAACTGAGATCTGGGAATTATTTGTGAATTTCAGTTATCCTGATACCGATTTTCTGAGCGTACCCAGTTGCTCTGTGTCTTCTTCCTGTCTTTATCTGCACTGCTTTTCTCCAGCCAAATCATGGACAGTTTACTTCCCCAAGACATTTCTGCTCCTACCAAATTACTTTATCTTACAATCCCAAGCTAGAAATCTTTACTATTGCCAGAAATGTTTCTGACTTCGAACGTCTCTCTTGTAGGTATGTTACCACCATTACATTGTGATAGAAATGAATTAGCTAATGAATACAGATGTTAGGGGATCATGAATTTGGTGGTTCAAGTTTCTGGTTAATTTGTTTCTATGCTCATGGAGGGAGTGCTATCTGACATAATTTTACTTAACTTGTATAATTTTAATTTCCTTCAACTGTTCATACCAAAAAAAAAAAGAAGCAATAGTCCAATCTCATACCAAAAAAAAAAAAGAAGCAATAGTCCAATCTATGATTAGATTTGGGAAATTCTGTTGTAATATAACCAAAATAATTATCTAACTGCACGGCACTGGAGTGACTGAAAGGAGATACCCCATGTCTGAGGGCAGAGAAGCCCCAGCAAGACAGTAGGCACTGGAGCAGTGGCTGCATGGTGCTGCAGCAACTTTGAGGAGATATCCCACATCCAAAGGCAAAGGAGAAGCCCCAGCAAGATGGTAGGAGGGGTGAAATCATATTTAGACTCAATACCCGCCAGAGATGCTCAGAGGGCTCAAACATACCTTGTGTGCACCAGGACCCACATACCCCATAAAGACTGAGGCAGAACTGTGTTTGGGTGTCTCCTGAGGAGGTGCGGGTCAGCAATGGGCTGCTTCAGGGGCAGGGGTTCTGGGTGCAGCAGACCTGGGTATGGGAAAAGCCCTCTTGGAGGACGTTGCCATTAACCCACCATACAGCCACCAGAACTTACACAGGACTGGGAAAAACAGACTCTGGGAGGGCACAAACAGAACCTTGTGCACACCAGGACCTGGAAGAAAGGAGCAGTGACCCCACAAGAGACTGACCCAGACTTGCCCATGAATGTCCAGGAGTCTCTGGCAGAGGTGTGAAATGGTGGAGGCCTGCTGCAGGGTTGGGGGCATTGAGTGTAGCAGTGCTTGCATGGGACCTTTTGAAAGAGATCGCCATTATCTTCATTACCTCCACCATAGTTTGGCCTCAGGTCAAATAACCAGGAGGGGACGCAGCTCCACCCTTCAAGAGAAAATTGGTTTAAAGATTTACTGAGCAAGGCCCTGCCCATCATAACAAGACCCAGTTCTCCACTCTTCAGTCTCTCCCATCAAGAAGCTTCTATAAGCCTCTTATCCTTCTCATCAGAGGACAGACAGACCGAAAACCACAATCACAGAAAACTAACCAATCTGACCACATGGATCACAGCCTGGTCTAACTCAAAGAAACTATGAGCCATGCCCTGTAGGGCAACCCAAGACGGATGGGACATGGTGGATAGTGCTGACAAAACGTGGTCCACTGGAGAAGGGAATGGCAAACCACTTCAGTATTCTTGCGTTGAGAACCCATGAACGGTATGAAAAAGCAAAAAGATAAGACACTGAAAGATGAACTCACCAGGTCGATAGGTGCCCCATATGCTACTGAGAAACTAACTCCAGAAAGAATGAAGAGGCAGAGCCAAAGCAAAAATAACACCCAGTTATGGTTGTGACTGGTGATGGAAGCAAGGTCTGATGCTGTAAAGAGCAATATTGCATAGGAACCTGGAATGTTAGGTCCAGAATCAAGGCAAATTGGAAGTGGTCAAACAGGAGATGACAAGAGTGAACATCGGCATTTTAGGATTCAGCGAGCTAAAATGGACTGGAATGGGTGAATTTATCTCAGATGACCATATCTCTACTACTGTGGGAAAAAATCCCTTAGGAGAAATGGAGTAGCCTTCCTAGTCAACAAGAGTACGAAATGCAGTACTTGGATGCAATCTCAAAAACGACAGAATGATCTCTGTTCATTTCCAAGGCAAACCATTCAATATCACAGTAATCCAAGTCTATACTCCGACCAGTAATACTGAAGAAGCTGAAGTTGAACGGTTCTGTGAAGACCTACAAGACCTTCTAGAACTAACACCCAAAAAAGATGTCTTTTTCATTATAGGGGACTGGAATGCAAAAGTAGGAAGTCAAGAAATACCTGGAGTAACAGGCAAATTTGGCCTTGGAGTACAACATGAATCAGTGCAAAGGCGAACAGAGTTTTGCCAAGAGAATGCACTGGTCATAGCAAACACCCTCTTCCAACAACACAAGAGAAGACTCTACATGGACATCACCAGATGGTCAACACCAAAATCAGATTGATTATACACTTTGCAGCCAAAGATGGAGAAGTTCTACACTTATGATGTGAAAGTCAGCAAAAACAAGACCAGGAGCTGACTGTGGCACAGATCATGAAATCCTTCTTGCCAAATTCAGACTTAAATTGAAGAAAGTGGGGAAAACTACTAGCCCATTCAGTTATGACCTAAATCAAATCCCTTACAATTATGCATTGAAGGGGCAAAAATTTTGAGGAATTAGATCTGATAGACAGAGTGCCTGAAGAACTATGACGAAGGTTCATGATATTGTACAGGAGACAGGGATCAAGACCATCCCCAAGAAAAAAGATGCAAAACTTACAAATAGCTGTGAAAAGAAGAGAAGCAAAAGGCAAAGGAAAAAAGAAAAGACACATCCATTTTGGAATGCAGAGTTCCAAAGAATAGCAGGAGAGATAAGAAAGCCTTCCTCGGTGATCAGTGCGAAGAAATAGAGGAGAACAATAGAATGGGAAAGACTAGAGATCTCTTCAAGAAAATTAGAGATACCAAGGGAAATTTTTATGTGAAGATGGGCACAATAAAGGACAGAAGTGGTATGGACCTAACAGAAGCAGAAGATATTAAGAAGAGGTGGCAAGAATACACAGAACTATACAAAAAAGATCTTCATGACCAAGATAATCACAATGGTGTGATCACTCACATAGAGCCAGACATCCTGGAATGCGAATTCAAGTGGGCCTTAGAAAGCATCACTACGAACAAAGCTAGTGGAGGTGATGGAATTCCAGTTGAGCTATTTCAAATCCTGAAAGATGATGCAGTGAAAGTGTTTCACTCAATATGCCAGCAAATTTGGAAAACTCCGCAGTGGCCACAGGACTGAAAAAGGTCAGTTTTCATTCCAATCCCAAAGAAAGGCAATGCTAAGGAATGTTCAAACTACCTCACAAATGCATTCATCTCACACACTAGCAAAGTAATGTTCTCCAAGCCAGGATGGAGAACATCTGGAACCGTGAACTTCCAGATGTTCAAGCTGGTTTTAGAAAAGGCAGAGGAACCAGAGATCAAATTGCCAACATCCGCTGGATCATGGAAAAAGCAAGAGAGTTCCAGGAAAACATCTACTTCTGCTTTATTGACTATGCCAAAGCCTTTGACTCTGTGGATCAAAGCAAATTGTGGAAAATTCTGAAAGAAATGGGAATACCAGACCACCTGACCTGCCTCCTGAGAAATCTATATGCAGGTCAAGAAGCAACAGTCAGAACTGGACATGGAACCACAGACTGGTTCCAAATAGAGAAAGGAGTATGTCAAGGCTGTATATTGTCACCCTGCTTATATAACTTATTTGCAGAATACATCCTGAAAAATCCTGGGCTGAATGAAGCACAAGCTGGAATCAAGATTGCTGGGAGAAATATCAATAACCTCAGATATGCAGATGACACCAACCTTATGGCAGAAATCGAAGAAGAAGTAAAGAGCCTCTTGATGAAAGTGAAAGAGGAGAGTGAAAAATTTGGCTTAAAACTCAACATTCAGAAAACTAGGATCATGGCATTTGGTCCCATCACTTCAAGGGAAATAGATGGGGAAACAGTGGAAAAAGTGGCAGACTTTATTTTGGGGGGCTCCAAAATCACTGCAGATGGTGATTGCAGCCATGAAATTAAAAAAACGCTTGCTCCTTGGAAGAAAAATTATGACCAACCTAGACAGCTTATTAAAAAGCAGAGACATTATCTTGCCGACAGTGGTCTGTCTAGTCAAAGCTATGGTTTTTCCAGTAGTCATGTATGGATGTGAGAGTTGGACTGTAAAGAAAGCTGAGCATAGAAGAATTGATACTTTTGAACTGTGGTATTGGAGAAGACTCTTGAGAGTCCCTTGGACTGCAAGGAGAACCAACCTGTCCATCCTAAAGGAAATCAGTCTTGAATATTCATTGGAAGGACTAATGCTGAAGCTGAAACTCCAGTACTTTGGCCTCCTGATGGATGTAACTCATTTGAAAAGACCCTGATGCTGGGAAAGATTGAAGGTGGGAGGAGAAGGGGACGACAGAGGATGAAATGGTTGGATGGTATTACTGACTCAATGGACATGAATTTGAGTAAACTCTGGGAGTTGGTGATGGACAGGGATGCCTGGTGTGCTGTAGTTCATGGAGTCGCAAAGAGTCAGCGACTGAACTGAATTGAACCAGAAATATGTGTACTAGGTATTATTAACTGCAAATTATTTGTTTGCCTTAGTATAATAGTCAAGAAAGTTAATTTAATCTCTTAAACAAAAATAGTGAATGTTAATAACCAGAAAGAGAATATAAAATTCAGTAGCTTCCTTTTGCAGTGCAATAGCCAGTTAGAAAACTTGAGAAACCTCATCCACAATAGAAACAGAATTTATTGTATAATGAATGTACGTGCAATGAATGTGTGTATCAAAGTAATCTGCAAAATGTGTTAGGAATTTCAAAGAAAATTGAAAGAACATAGAGATTAACCTTTTAGCTAAGTGAGAAAATGGTTTAAAGAAGTATCTCTCCCAAATTTCTTTGTATATCTGAGATGATTCCAATTTTAATTTTGTAGTTTCATTAAGTGATTCTAGTAATCATCCAAAAACCAATAGGTAAAAAGAGTCTAGGCACAATTTAATTTTAATGATATAATAATATTAAAATATTCTAAAATATATAAAGTATAAAATGAATTTTAATATATAGTAAATCAAAACATAGCCTTTAATAAATGATAAAATATTAATAAAATACATCTACAAATAGATGCACAATTTGTCAGATGAATTGAATGGCATGCACAGAAACAGATCCTAGTACATATTATATTGTATTTTAAGATAATATTGGGTATCATAAGTTGATGAATCATTGATGTTAAGAGAGTTATCTCTTTGTTAAGAACTCATAGTATTTAAATAAATGAATGGGCTCTCCTGGTGGATCAAAAGGTAAAGAATCTGCCTGCAATGTGGGAGACCTGACGTCGACCCCTGGATTGGGAAGATCTCCTGGAGAAGGGAATGGCAACCCATTCCCGTATTCTTGCCTGGAGAATTAAGATAATATTGGGTATCATAAGTTGATGAATCATTTAATATTAATGCTAATATTAAAACTATGATTATGAAAAAGTCAAGACTGTTAGTTGCTCAGTCATGTCAGACTCTTTCCAACCCCATGGGCTATAGCCCACCAGGCCCCTCTCTATGGGATTCTCCAAGCAAGAATACTGGAGTGGGTTGCCATTCCCTCCTCAAAACAGAAAAAAAAAAGGTCATAATAAATAGCTAAATAAATTAAAAGCTAAATAGAGTTAGCTATTTTAAATACAAAAATTAAGGTTTTTTTGTCTTTTTTTTTAAGAAAGTTTTTTGTGTTTTTTTTAAAGAAAAAATAATAATAATAGAACACCTTATAGAACACATTAAAGAGGAAAAATAGATTTTAGCTGGTCAAAATCAATAATTACTTTATGCTAAACTTACATCCAGAACTGAAAACCAGGAAGCAAACTGAGTTGGTTATTTTTAATATTATGGTGAATGACACACATTTAAATATAATAAAATATCATATAAATATGAAAATATCCAGTTAATGTTTGTGTCTGTTGTAAATGTTAATTCTTTAAGCAATTTTTATACAGTATGAAGGCCCATAAATTGCAGTTGCTTCTTCCTCCACCCCCACTTTTCCCCCCTTGAAGATTATTCATCAGAGAGCTTGGGAGGTTTGTTGTGTGGAGTCCTCTGTGGTCCACATGATGGATTTTGCTGATTACACATTCATGATCTAATGCAACATTTGCTGTCATCCACCATACTTCATGTAAATGGTTGGATTTGGAGGGCTGATCACATCATATAGGTGGCTGGAGATACTCATATTTCTTCCCATTTTCACCCACCAAATCAAGTCAATCAAGTCTTTTGTTCTCAAATATCTAATATCTTGCAAATTTGCTTACTTTCTTTCTTCTCACTAAACTATCTTAATTCAAGCCATAGTCATCTCTTATCCGGATTAATACTTCATACCTCAGTCTCCTAACTGGTCTCTTTTTCCAACCTTATCCCCATTCGTTCTCTTCTTTCTGTCCTCAGACTTATAGATGATCTTTCTAAAATGTTCTAGTAATTATGTCAAGCTTGGCCCTGTACCTCTCCTCAAACACTGAAACTCTCCATGTCCTTCAGGGTTTTGTCTAAATTCCTTTCTGGGGTTTACCAAGTATTTCCTGATTGGATGGCCTCTTATTTTTCTAGTTTCTTTTCTATTCCCTGTACTTCTAAATAGGTTTCCATACTTTTTCTTCATGTAAATGTACTTCATAAACAATGTATACTCTTATTTTCATCTTTAAATTTTGCATAAATGGCAGCATACTGTCCCTGTTCCTTTGCAATTCACTTTTTTTTAGATTTACTTCTTGATTCATGTAGATCTAGTACTTTACTGTGCAGCAATCCATTACTTGGGGTGTCCCAGGTGGCCTGGCAGGCTATAGTCCATGACATCCCAAAGAGTCAGACATAACTAAGCTAATGAGCACACACACATACACGCACACACAATTTGTTTAAAGAAAATTTTATTTCAATAAACCTAATTTATTTGTGTTTCTATTGCAATACCTTTGTATCTCTGCTGCTGCTGCTGCTGCTAAGTCGCTTCAGTCGTGTCCGACTCTGTGCGACCCCATAGACGGAAGTCCACCAGGCTCCCCCGTCCCTGGGATTCTCCAGGCAAGAACACTGGAGTGGGTGGCCATTTCCTTCTCCAATGCATGAAAGTGAAACGTGAAAAGGAAGTCGCTCAGTCGTGTCTGACTCTTAGCGACCCCATGGACTGCAGCCTACCAGGTCCTCCGCCCATGGGATTTTCCAGGCAAGACTATTGGAGTGGGGATTGCCTTCTCCGTTGTATCTCTAGTAACTGGCAAAAAGTTGCTATTCAAAAAAAAAAAAGGTTGATATGCATGAAGGCTAAAGATAAAGGAAGGAGCTTAAAAATTAAATATCATAAATAAGGAAGAGGTTTAAGAAGAAGCAAAGTGCTATGCTTTTCAAGTACTTAACACTTGAATCTTTTCCGTTTGTAAATTGTTGACGGTCTAATTTGGGTAAAAGTAATTTCCTAAACGCATTGGAGAAGACTCTTGAGAGTCCCTTGTACTGCAAGGAGATCCAACCAGTCCATTCTAAAGGAAATCAATCCTGGGTGTTCATTGGAAAGACTGATGTTAAAGCTGAAACTCCAATACTTTGGCCACCTCATGCGACGAGTTGACTCACTGGAAAAGACTCTGATGCTGGGAAAGGTTGGGGGCGGGAGGAGAAGGGGACGACAGAGAATGAGATGGCTGGATGGCATCACCGACTCTGTGGACATGAGTTTGAGTGAACTTCGGGAGTTGGTGATGGACAGGGAGGCCTGGCGTGCTGTGATTCATGGGGTCGCAGAGAGTCGGACAAGACTGAGCGACTGAACTGAACTGAAACGCGTTATCTCTTCTTCCGAGCTAGTGATTCCTAAACAACTTTCTGTATTCCACTGTGGCTGTCATGAAGAAATCGCCAATAATGCCATGACATGCAAACAAAATTCATTTAAATCTGTATCATAATAAATGTTTGCCAAATAGCACATTTAGAAAGAGGTGGACTATATTTTTGCAAACCCAAACAAGCAGTAAAATGTGGAACAACTTCAAATATTGGGAAATCCTTATTTCTAAAACGTAAGCATATTCTTGTCATTATGCATTAACAATAGTGGAGATAGATCAGTCAATAATCGCAGTCACAGGGTGTGAGGATAAAGTGCGGCATTAACTAATTCTTCCAATCCTTTGGCACAGGCATTTTCTGTGACCTCAGCTAACCTTAACTTCTCATTTACTTACATGTTTACTTCTTTAACAGAGAAAAATGTAAACATAAATCACCCTAGGAAAAACTAAAAGATACTTGTTTAGCATCCAAACAGAAATCCTTGCTGACCTGTGAAATTATAATTTAATTGATAAGGGAATTTTTACTGAATAGAATAAAAGTCCTTAACAACAAAGGGAAATAGGAAAAAACAGTCCTAATAGTTCTAGTATATTTTTCTACTCACTTAAGATCAACTGAAATAAGATATTGGTGAAATCACAAATTTCAGATTGTAGTCTGGTAGATTTTTTATTTATTCTGAGCTTGTTGATAGCATCCACTCAAATCTTTTGTTTTATTCATGTCTTAGGCAATCACTATTGACAATTAGCACCTACTAATTCCAGAACTGTTGACTTAAGAACTCTTTTCATTTACTTAGATTTACTTGCCTTTATTTACAGAGAAGACCTTTGAAAATCAAACACTGAACCACATGCCCACATGATTGAGGAAGAACCAAAAATTCTTAAGAGTCAAGTACCCTGCATATAGCTATTGAATAAAAGAATAGATAAACAGAAAGAGAGAGATAAATTGGTTGGATAAATGACAGATAATAGACGGATAGATACAGATGAAGGAGAAAGATACATGCATGCATACATACATAGATATCATCTTCTTCAAAATCAAGTGTTTCCAGTCTTCCAAAATTATTTTATGTAAAGTAATTGCCCCAAATATCAAGGAATCCTTTATTCAATTTCCAGTACAAAAATATAACATAAATCCAAATTGTAAATTATTTTTGATAATACAATATGTTAAATTTTCAATGCTTTTGTGCTCCTTCTGCTTCTAGCATTGTAAATAATTAACAATAGATTTACCTATTTTAGACTCTAGAATTCTGTTACTTATTCTATGCTTTCTTTTTTGAGTTCATTTGGCACAAATACCATATAAACAATGTGTAATTTCATCATTAAAAAAAAGCCCTCTAACTGAAGAAGCATATCACTGCTTCTTGAGGTAGTTTTTACTGAAAATGATATGTGTAGATTTTCAGACCAATTTTAGTTTATATTCCAAAGATAGCTTAATAGTCCAGATTAAACCAATGTAAGAATCATTATTATGTAATTTGATATCAAGCGTGAAAGTTCTGAAAAGAAATTTAGAAATGGAGAATAATTTTGGGGAGAAGGGGATGATTAAGAGGAGTCTGATGTATTCCTTGAAATTAAAAGCAAAAACTTAGATGTATTGAACTTTTGCCTAGGCAAAAGTTAAATAAAACCTGGAATAAATTTCTGCGAGAAAAAAAAAAATATGTTTTTCCTTGGACTCAGTTTCACTTGTTATCTTTTAATTTTTTATTTGAACTGTATACATTTTATGAAAAATGGGGATTATATCTAGCATCTAATTATTTGTCCAATAAATAGAAATAGCACTAAATCTGCAATACATTTTAATTCAATAGAGCACCTTGATTCTTATTTTTTTAAAAAGAGACATGCCTACCAGGATTATCTTTGTCAAATTCCTGTTTTCAACCTTTCCTTTTCACTTCTGGTTACACAAAATAGGGGGCCCTCTATCTAATTGTACTCTTGACCTTCATTTTTATGCCTTCAAGAACAGCCTTCAAACCAAGCATTTCTACCAACCCCTCTGTCTTCAGAGGGCTTCCCTTATGGCTCAGCTGGTAAAGAATCCTCCTGCAATGCGGGACACCTGGGTTTGACCTCTGGGTTGGGACGATCTCCTGGAGAAGAGAAAGGCTACCCAATCCAGTATTCTGGCCTGGAGAATTCCATGGACTGTACAGTCCATGAAGTCACAAAGAGTAGGACACGACTGAGTGACTTTCACTCCACTCTGTCTTCAAATGTTTTCATTCCATAGTAACATTCTCCAAGCTCTTCAAGCTTCTTTCCTGTTTAAAAAATAGGATAGAAAGAAAATCATTTTGAAAGAAATTATTCTTCCTTTAATCTGATACACTTATAAACTACTATTCAACAGCTTTTACCTTTCCTCAAAGATTGGTTTACACAGGCTGACTACTCTTTCTCCCTGTAATTTAGTTTCTTTCTCTACTCCTCCAAATGAAATTACTGTGACAAGAATTACTAACAGTACTCATAGAATAAAAACCCTGCAGACATCTATCTTAAAATGTACCAGCAGTTTTGACCTATCTCTCCTTTGAACTTCAGGATATATAGCAAATTTATCTATTAAACACATATCAATCTAAAAATCATTCTAAAAATGAACATAATAAGTTTCTCTCAAAATCAATTTTTTGCCCTTTATATTTCTCCGAGTTTCTGACATCTTTTGAGTCTAGTTTCCTTCAGGGCAACATTTATCCCCTGGGTTAGGGACTGGTTAGCATAGGAGTGGGGAATGGAGTTTATTAAGAAGAAGGAGGAATATATCAGTGCTTCTTCATTCCAGCTCTACATTGGCATTACCGTGGAAGTTTTTGGAAAATACCAATTCCCATGACACCACCCCCTAATATTCTGATTTAATGTTTCTGCATCATCCACTGTATGCTGGACATTAGCCTAGTCATCTGGAACAAAATGTTGAGCAGGCCAGGTATGCTCTCCACTCTCACATCTCACATAGTTTTTAGTCTCCTGATGAAAACAAACTGGCAATGACTTTTTAGAGTAATAGTAAATATTGTAATGGGGCTTCTGAGGTGGTGCTAGCAGTAAAGAACCCACCTGCCAATGCAGGAGACATAAGACGCGGGTTTGATCCCTGAGTTGGGAACATCATCTCAAGGAGGGCATGACAACCCACTCCAGTATTCTTGTCTGGTGAATTCCATGGACAGAGGATCTTGGCGGGCTACAGTCCATAGGGTCACAAAGAATCAGACACGACCAAAGTGACTTAGTATGCAGGCAAGCACTGTAATAGAAGATAGTGAACAGACTACCTAACTCAGATTCAGAAGACTAGGAAAGGCCTCTGGAAGAAGTGACTTTCAGAAGAACCAAAGGAATTAGCCAGCCAGAGGTAAAAAGAGCCAGTTGTATGCCCAAAAAGAACATTTCAGAGGTAAGAAGGGAACATGGATCAGTGTAAGAAGTGAAAGAAGTTCAATGGGTGTGAAATTAGGAACAAGTTAGAGGAAAGTAGTTAGAGCTGAAGTTGGAGAAGCAAGGACCATATTATTTTTAGTTCTGAGTCTCTAGAGAAAGACATTAAACATCCCTCAGTTCAGTTCAGTTCAGTCGCTCAGTCGTGTCCGACTCTCCGCGACCCCATGAATCACAGCACGCCAGGCCTCCCTGTCCATCACCAACTCCCGGACTACACTCAAACTCATGTCCACAGAGTCGGTGATGCCATCCAGCCATCTCATTCTCCGTCGTCCCCTTCTCCTCCCGCCCCCAACCTTTCCCAGCATCAGAGTCTTTTCCAGTGAGTCAACTCGTCGCATGAGGTGGCCAAAGTATTGGAGTTTCAGCCCTAGCATCAGTCCCTCCAATGAACATCCAGGATTGATCTCCTCTAGAATGGACTGGTTGGATCTCCTTGCAGTATAAGGGACTCCCAAGAGTCCTCTCCAACACCACAGTTCAAAAGCATCGATTCTTCGGCGATCAGCCTTCTTCACAGTCCAACTCTCACATCCATACATGACCACGGGAAAAACCATAGCCTTGACTAGACGGACCTTGGTTGGCAAAGTAATGTCTCTGCTTTTTAATATACTATCAAGGTTGGTTATAACTTTCCTTCCAAGGAGCAAGCGTCTTTTAATTTCATGGCTGCAATCAGCATCTGCAGTGATTCTGGAGCCCAAAAAAACAAAGTCTGACACTGTTTCCACTGTTTTTCCATCTATTTCCCATGAAGTGATGGGACCAGATGCCATGATCTTTGTTTTCTGAATGTTGAGCTTCAAGCCAACCTTTTCACTCTCCTCTTTCACTTTCATCAAGAGGCTTTTGAGTTCCTCTTCACTTTCTGCCATAAGGGTAGTGTCATCTGCATATCTGAGGTGATTGATATTTCTCCCAGCAATCTTGATTCCAGCTTGTGCTTCTTCCAGCCCAGCATTCCTCATGATGTACTCTGCATATAAGTTAAATAAGCAAGGTGACAATATACAACCTTGACGTACACCTTTTCCTATTTGGAACCAGTCTGTTGTTCCATGTCCAGTTCTAACTGTTGCTTCCTGACCTGCATACAGGTTTCTCAAGAGGCAGGTCAGGTGGTCTGGTATTCCCATCTCTTTCAGAATGTTCCACAGTTTATTGTGATCCACACAGTCAAAGGCTTTGGCATAGTCAATGAAGCAGAAATAGATGTTTTTCTGAAACTCTTTTGCTTTCTCCATGATCCAGCGGATGTTGGCAATTTGATCTCTGGTGCCTCTGCCTTTTCTAAAACCTGCTTGAACATCTGGGAGTTCACGGTTTACATATTGCTGAAGCCTGGCTTGGAGAATTTTGAGCATGACTTTGCTAGCGTGTGAGATGAGGGCAATTGTGCGGTAGTTTGAGCATTCTTTGGCATTGCCTTTCTTTGGGATTGGAATGAAGACTGACCTCTTCCAGTCCTGTGGCCACTGCTGAGTTTTCCAAATCTGGAGGCAAAAACGTCAGTTACGGGTTCATTAGATCATGACCATCATAAACATGGTGGTAAGAAGAAACTGAACTTTGAAGGGATTATAAAGTATTTTAACAGGAGAAAAAATTATCTTTCGTATTTAAAAAACTTTTTTCAAATTTTTCATTTTCATGTTCAGTTCAGTCTCTCAGTCGTGTCCGACTCTTTGTGACCCCATGAATCACAGCACGCCAGGCCTCCGTTAGGTCAGATATATTCACAAATCAATAAATTTTCCTAAAAGTCAGTGTTTCTTGTTTGCTTCTTAATTATGTTTTTTTGAAAGGGACATGTAGGAAGTCCTACGTGAATAGCTTACCACCATGTCTTCAAGCCAATAACTTTGTAGTGGTGAACTTATTCTTCTGCATCCTGAAGGCCACTGGTTCTTCATATACCCATCCAAACACAAAGTCCTCTATATTTGTTCTAAATATTTCTAGAATCTACGTTATTCTTTTCATTCTTTTACTAGTTGCCTGATTGTGGTAGGCAGAATAACAGTTCCCCAAAGAGGCCTATATCCTAATCCTGACAACACACAAGAATGTTACTTTACATGGCAGAAAGGACTTTGCAGATGTGAATAAGGTTAAAGGTCTTGAGACAGAGTCATTTTCTTGGATTATCCAGGTTGATGAAATTTAATCATATGCATCTTTAAATGTGGAGAACCTCTTCCAAGTATGATCAGAAAAAGAGACATGATGATGAAAGTCTATTCCCGTAGAGACTATATGCATGACTGGCTTTGAGGATCAGGAAGAGGACACAAACCAAGGTATGTGTATGACCTCTGAAAGCTTAAAAATTGAGGCCTGGAGACTCTAGAAAGGAAGATCGCCTTCTAACACCTTGAAATTTTTTTTAATTTAACAGACTTTATTTTTTAGAGCAGTTTTGGGTTTACAGGAAATTGAGCAGATAATACAGAGGTTCCATTAGACTCCATTCTCAACCCTCCTCAAAGTCTTCCTGTGACTGACATCTCTTGCATCAGTGTAGTACAGTTATTCACACCACATTCACACTGTGCTTGTGTTCACTTCTGTCCGGCTCTTTTCTAGCCCACCAGTCTCCTCTGTCCATGGGATTTTCCAGGCAAGAATACTGGAACAGGTTGCCATTTCCTATTCCAGAGGATCTTCCTGATTCAAGGATCAAGTCTCCTGCATTGGCAGGCAGGTTCTTTACCACTACACCCCCCAAAATTGATGAACCACTATTGATAGACTGTAACTAACTAAAGCCTATCATTTACAGTAGGGTTCACTGTTTGTTCTGTATAGTTCTATGGGTTTCAACCAATGTATAATGTCATATAATCACTGTTAAAGTATCATACGTAAACCATGAGCTGTGAAATTCCAGATGTTCAAGCTGGATTTAGAAAAGGCAGAAGAACCAGAGATCAAATTGCCAACATCCCTTGGATCATCGAAAAAGCAAGAGAGTTCCAGAAAAACATCTATTTCTGCTTTATTGACTATGCCAAAGCCTTTGATTGTGTGGATCACCACAAACTGTGGAAAATTCTTCAAGAGATCAGAATATCAGACCACCTGACCTGCCTCTTGAGAAATCTGTATGCCGGTCAGAAAGCAACAGTTAGAACTGGACATGGAACCACAGACTGGTTCCAAATTGGGAAAGGAGTATGTCAAGGCTATATATTGTCACTGTGCTTATTCCATTTATATTCAGAAATGTAAGAAACACTGGGCTGGATGAAGCACAAGCTGGAATCAAGATGGCTGGGAGTAATATCAATAACCTCAGATATGCAGATCTCACCACCCTTATGGCAGAAAATGAAGAACTAAAGAGCCTCTTGATGAAAGTGAAAGAGGAGAGTGAAAAAGTTTGCTTAAAACTCAACATTCAGAAAACTAAGATCATGGTATCTGGTCCCATCACTTCATGGCAAATAGATGGGAAACAGTGGAAACAGTGGCAGACTTTATTTTGGGGGGCTCCAAAATCCCTGCAGATGGTGCCTGCAGCCATGAAATTAAAATATGCTTACTCCTTGGAAGAAAAGTTTTGACCAACCTAGACAGCATATTAAAAAGCAGAGACATTACTTTGCTAATAAAGGTCCGTCTAGTCAAAATTATGTTTTTTCCAGTAGTCATGTATGGATGTGAGAGTTGGACTATAAAGAAAGCTGAGTGCCAAAGAACTGATGCTTTTGAACTGTGGTGTTGGAGAGTCCCTTGGCCTGCAAAGATATACAACCAATGCATCCTAAAGGAAATCAGTCCTGAGTGTTCATTGGAAGGACTGATGTTGAAGCTGAAACTCCAATACTCTGGCCACCTGATGTGAAGGACTGACTCATTTGAAGACCCTGATGCTGGGAAAGATTGAAGGTGGGAGGAGAAGGGGACAACAGAGGAGGAGATGGTTGGATGGCATCACTGTCTCAATGGACATGAATTTGAGTAAACTCTGGGAGTTGGTGATGGACAGGGAGGCCTGGTGTGCTGCAGTTCACGGAGTCACAAAGAGTTGGACATGACTGAGCGACTGAACTGAACTGAACTGAACTGCAATGAACTGAAAGTATCATAAAGATTAGATTCACTGCCCTATAAATTCCCAGTGCCCCATCTATTCAACCCTCCTCCTCTCCCCTTGAAACCTTGACAACTACTAATTCTTTTATTGTCTCAATGATCTTATCTTCTTCAGGAGGTCATATAGTTAGAATTATACAGGACAGGCTTTTCATTATAGCTTCGTTCACTAAGGAATATGCACTTAAACTTCCTCATTATCTGTTCCTGGCTTGATCACTCATTTATTTTTATTGCTGAATCATATTGCAATGTATTGGAGGAGGAAATGGCAACCCACTCCAGTATTCTTGCCTGGAAAATTCCATAGACAGAGGAGCATGGTGGGCTATAGTCCATGGGGTCACAAAGAGTTGGACACAACTTAGCAACTGAGTATGCACACATGCATTCCACAGTATTGGTGTACTAAAATTTGTGTAGCCATTTACCTTTTGAAGGACATCTTGGTTGCATCCGGTTTCTAATAATAATGAATAAAGCTTTTATAAACACCTGTGTGCAAGTTTTTCAATATATAATTTTTCAACTCATTTAAATAAATGCCTAGGAGAACATTGCTGGATCACAGAGTAAAAATACATTTACCTTTATAAGCTTCTGCCAAACTGCCTATTAAAGTGGCTGTATTCCCACCAGCAATGAACTAAAGTTTCTATTATTCCAATATTTGTCAGGATTTGATACTATCAGATTTTTTTTTTCATTTCAGCTATTATAATAGGCAAGTAGTAATGACTCATTATTGTTTTAATTTGTGATTCCTTTATGCTATAAAATGTTGAGCATCTTTTCATAAGCCTACTGCCATTTGTACATCTTCCTGCTAAGGTGCCTTTTGAGGCTTTCTCTTATTTTTTAATGGGGTTGGTTGTTTTCTTATTGTTGAGTTTTAAGAAAATTTTCCATAATTTTTTTATCAGATATCTTTTGCAAATGTTTTCTCCCAGCCTGTCATTTTTTTGACATTGTCTTTCACAGAGCAGAAGTTTTTTTTTATTTCAGTTCAGTTCAGTTGCTCAGTCATGTCCGACTCTTTGCAACCCCATGAATCACAGCACGTCAGGCCTCCAGTGAAGTCCAATTTTTTTTAATTCATTGATTGGTTTTTGGTGAGCAAAACTTACCATACCTCAAATTACCTACATTTTCTCTGATGTCATCTTTTAAAAGTTTTAGAGTTTTGCATTTTACAGTTAGACCTAGGATGCATTTTGAACTAATTTTTGTAAAAGGTGTAAGGTCAGTGTCTAGATTTTTGGTATTTCTGCTTGTAGCTATCCAGTTGTTCCAGACCATTTATTAAAAAGACTGTCCTTTCTCTGTTCAACTGCCTTAATGCATTTGAAAAAGATCAGTTGATATATATGTGTATGTTTATTTTAGGCCTGGCTGTTCTGTGCTATTATTACCAACTTGTCTGTTCTTTCAACAATACCACACTGTCTTGGTTATTGTAGTTCTCTAGAACATCTTGAGGTTGGGTGGTGTCAGTTCTCCAACTTTGATCTTCTTGTGTAGTATTGCATTGGCTATTCAGGGTCTTTTGCTCTAACATACACTGTTTTTTAATTTTTTAAATTTATTTTTATTATTTTTGGCTGCACTGGGTCTTCATTGCTGTTCATCGGCTTTCTCTAGTTGCAGCAAGCAGGGGCTACTCTTCGTTGCGGTGCACAGGCGTCTCATTGGCTTGTCCTGTTGCAGAGCACTGGCTCTAGGTGCCTGGGCTTCAGTAGTTGTGGCATGCAGGCTGAGTAGTTGTGTTGCATGGGCTTTGTGGCTTTGTGTATGAAGCTTCCCAGACCAGGGATTGAACCCATGTCCCCCGCATTGGCAGGCAAAATCTTAACCACTGAACCACCAGGGAAGTCCCCATATACAGTTTAGAATCAGTTCGTTGCTATCAAAAAAATAAATTGCTAGAATTTTGATTGGGATCGCTTGCATATATAGATAAAGAATCTGCCTGCAATGCAGGAGACCTGCGTTCAATCCCTGGGTCGGAAAGATACCCTGGAGAAGGAAATGGCTACCCACTGAAAAGAATCCCCATGGACAGAGGACTCTGGCAGGCTACAGTCCATGGGGTAGCAAAGAGTCAGACATGACTGAACAACTAAGCACACACAGAGGTCAAGTTGGAAGAACTGACGTCTTTATAATATAGAATCGTTCTATCCATGAACCATGAACATGAACTATTTCTTCATTTATTTATTCTTCTGTGATTTCTTAGAGTTTTGTAGTTTTCTTTACGTAGATTGGTATATATTTTGTTCAATTTATATCTAAATATTTAATTTGGGGTGCTAATAAAATGGTACTATATTTTAAATTTTAAATTCCAGTTGTTCATTCCAGTTGACATTCATATTGACATTTGCGTATTAACATTATACCCTGCAACTTCGCTGTGTCAGTTCCAAGAATTTTTTGTTGTTATTGTTGATTCTTTAGCATATTGTACATAGACATTCATGTCATCTGCAGACAGTTTTATTTCTCTTTCCCAAACTGTATAGTTTTATCTCCTTTTCCTATCTTACTGAATTCTGTGGTGTTGAATAGAAATGGTAAGAAAAAAGACATCCTTGGCTTGTTCTTAATATTTAGGGGAAAGCATCTAGTTTCCCACCATTTAGTATATTAGCTGTGGTGGTTTTATAGATGTTGTTTATCCAGTTGAAAGTGTTGCTTGCGATTTTTAGTTCCCTTAGGGTTTATAGCAAAGGCTGTTAGATTTTTGTCAAAGGATTTTTCAACATCTATTCATATAATCATATGAATTTGCTTCTTTGGCCTATTGATGTGACTGATTTCATTCATTTTCAAATGTTGAACCAGCCTTGACTTTACCTGGAATAAATACCACTTGGGTCAAGGTATGTAATTCTTTTTTCTTGGGGGGGGCGTGGAATTGTTGTTGTTTACATTTGCTATTATATTATTGAGAATTTCAATGCTCATGAGCAGTACTAGTCTGTAGCTTTCTTTCTGTGTAATTTCTTTATATGCTTTTCATATTAGGGTAAAACTGGTCTCATAGGCAAATCAAGAAGTATTCACTCTGCTTCTTTTTTCTGGAAAAAAAACTGTAGATAATTGGTATCAGTTTTTTTCTTACATGTTTATTATTTGCTCTAATTTTAGTACTTCTCTTAATCTACGTGCTTAACTTGTGCCACTCTGCTTGCAGAATCTCAGTTCCTTGACCAGGGTTTGAACCTGAGTCACATTAGTTGAAGTCCGGAATCCTAACTGATTTGCTTCATTTTATAATGCTCTTCTTTCTCTAGCTTCCTAAGGTGGAAGCTTAGAATACTGATTTTTGGTCTTCCTTTTTCCCTAATGAATGCATATGATGCAATAAATTTCCCTCTAAACACTGCTTTTGCTGCATTCCATAAATGTTTATATTTTGTTTCATTTTTCAGTTCAAAATACTTTTATACATTCTTGTTATTTATTCGTTTGACTCTATATTATTTAGAAGTGTGTTTTTTAAACTCCAAGTGAAATTTCCTAGCTATCTTTCTATTACTGATTTCTAGTTTAATTCCATTGTGTTTTTAGAGCATATTTTTTATGATTTCTTACCTTTTAAACTTGTTAAAGTATGTTTTATGGCCCAGAATGTGATCTGTTTTGGTGAATGTTCCATGTGACTTTGAAAATTAAGTGTATTCTGCTGTTATCAAAATATTCTATGAATGTCAGCTAAACCCAGTTGATTGATGGTGCTGTTCAGCACAATTATATCCTTACTAATTTTCTGCTGGCTGGACCTGTCAATTACTGATAGAGGGATGTTGAAGCTTACAACTATAACAGTGGACTTAACTATTTCTTATTGCATTTTTATCAATTTTTGCCTCATGTAATATTATGCATTTTAGGTACATACATATTAAGAGCTGTTATGTATTCTTGGAGGACTGACCTATTTTTCATTGTAAAATGCCCATCTTATCCCTGATAACTTTTCTTGTTCTGAACTCAGCTTTTTCCTAAAATTAATTTTGATACTCTAGCTTTCTTTTGATTTGTGATCACATGGCATAGTTTTTCTAATTTAAATTGAGAGTTTATGTGATTTCTTTTTCTCACTTGTGATATCAATTCTTCTTTATATTTTTCACTAGTTTTCCTCAAGTTTGCAGTACACATTGACAACTAACCTAATTCCATTTTCTAATAAAATTTTACCACTTCACAGAGAGTTTAGGTTTCCTTATAGCAGAGAATTTCCAATTCCTCTATCCAGTCCTTTATAATATTCCTACCATTCATTTCACTTTCAATACATGGTAAAATATCCATTGCATCTTTGCTATTATTATTTTGAACAGTTATCTATAACATCAGTTAAGAATAAGAAAGTTAAAGTCCTTATTTTACCTTCTTTTATTTCTCATTTAATGGTTTTCATTTCTTTACATAAATCTGGGATTCTGACTCATAATATTTTCTTTTATTCTGAAAAGTTGATTTCACCATTCCTTGCAAGGCAATAATTCCTTGATTTTATTTTTCTGAGAAGTCTACTGGCAACAATTCTCTGAAAAACTGTTTTTCTCCTTCAGTTTTGAATAATAATTTCACTGGATACAAAATTGTGGGCTGATGGATGTTTTTTCTTTCCACATTTAAATGTTTAACTCTACATCCCACTCTCTTATTACTTGCTTGGTTTGTAATAACAGCCTTAATTTTTAGACAACGAGGCTGATGTCAGACTTCTGACCTACAAAACTATGAAATAATAAATCTGTATTGTCATAAGCCATAAGTTTGCAGTAATTTGTTATGGCAGCAATGGAACTAATAGCGCTAGTTCAGATCTTCAATAAAATTGAGCTTAAGTCACCTCTAACTGATCATTCTATCTCAAGGCTCACTCTCCTCAGACCCATCTTTGATATTGATATCAGAGTGATTGATCAAGACTAAAGTTAGACAATGACTTAGGAATCTATTTAAATCTCTGAAGGCTACAAAATAACTACCAAACATCACAATATAAAATATGAAGCCCTCCATGACTTGGCCCCACCTACCTATTTTACTTCAGCTGTCATAATACATTCACTTTACCTTTTCATCATACCAAACTGCTTACAACCTATACTAATGTTCTTTGATTTCAAGCAAGCAGAAATGACACCTGCTTAATTCAACAAAAATGGAATTTATAAAAAGAGTTCTAGATTAAGTAGTTTAAAAAACAATCTTGGAATATGAGGATCTTCTCTCTGGAAAGTGAAAAATTGAAAGCATTAGTTGCTCAGTTCAGTTCAGTTCAGTTCAGTTCAGTCGCTCAGTCGTGTCCGACTCTCCGCGACCCCATGAATCACAGCACGCCAGGCCTCCCTGTCCATCACCAACTCCCGGAGTTCACTCAAACTCATGTCCATCGAGTCGGTGATGTCATCCAGCCATCTCATTCTCCGTCGTCCCCTTCTCCTCCCGCCCCCAACCTTTCCCAGCATCAGAGTCTTTTCCAGTGAGTCAACTCGGTGCATGAGGTGGCCAAAGTATTGCAGTTTCAGCTTTAGCATCAGTCCCTCCAATGAACATCCAGGATTGATCTCCTCTAGAATGGACTGGTTGGATCTCCTTGCAGTATAAGGGACTCTCAAGAGTCTTCTCCAACACCACAGTTCAAAAGCATCGATTCTTCGGCGATCAGCCTTCTTCACAGTCCAACTCTCACATCCATACATGACCACGGGAAAAACCATTGCCTTGACTAGACGGACCTTGGTTGGCAAAGTAATGTCTCTGCTTTTTAATATACTATCAAGGTTGGTCATAACTTTCCTTCAAAGGAGCAAGCGTCTTTTAATTTCATGGCTGCAATCAGCATCTGCAGTGATTCTGGAGCCCAAAAAAACAAAGTCTGACACTGTTTCCACTGTTTTTCCATCTATTTCCCATGAAGTGATGGGACCAGATGCCATGATCTTTGTTTTCTGAATGTTGAGCTTCAAGCCAACCTTTTCACTCTCCTCTTTCACTTTCATCAAGAGGCTTTTGAGTTCCTCTTCACTTTCTGCCATAAGGGTAGTGTCATCTGCATATCTGAGGTGATTGATATTTCTCCCAGCAATCTTGATTCCAGCTTGTGCTTCTTCCAGCCCAGCATTCCTCATGATGTACTCTGCATATAAGTTAAATAAGCAAGGTGACAATATACAACCTTGACGTACACCTTTTCCTATTTGGAACCAGTCTGTTGTTCCATGTCCAGTTCCAACAGTTGCTTCCTGACCTGCATACAGGTTTCTCAAGAGGCAGGTCAGGTGGTCTGGGATTCCCATCTCTTTCAGAATGTTCCACAGTTTATTGTGATCAACACAGTCAAAGGCTTTGGCATAGTCAATAAAGCAGAAATAGATGTTTTTCTGAAACTCTCTTGCTTTCTCCATGATCCAGCGGATGTTGGCAATTTGATCTCTGGTGCCTCTGCCTTTTCTAAAACCTGCTTGAACATCTGGGAGTTCACGGTTTATATACTGCTGAAGCCTGGCTTGGAGAATTTTGAGCATGACTTTACTAGCGTGTGAGATGAGTGCAATTGTGCGGTAGTTTGAGCATTCTTTGGCATTGCCTTTCTTTGGGATTGGAATGAAGACTGACCTCTTCCAGTCCTGTGGCCAGTGCTGAGTTTTCCAAATCTGCTGGCATATTGAGTGCAGCACTTTCACAGCATCATCTTTCAAGACTTGAAATAGCTCAACTGGAATTCTATCACCTCCACTAGCTTTGTTCGTAGTGATGCTTTCTAAGGCCCACTTGACTTCACATTCCAAGATGTCTGGCTCTAGGTCAGTAATCACGTTATCGTGACTATCTTGGTCGTGAAGATCTTTTTCGTACAGTTCTTCTGTGTATTCCTGCCACCTCTTTTTAATATCTTCTGCTTCTGTTAGGTCCATACCATTTCTGTCCTTTATCGAGCCCATCTTTGCATGAAATGTTCCCTTGGAATCTCTAATTTTCTTGAAGAGGTCTCTTGTTTTTCCTATTCTGTGGTTTTCCTCTATTTCTTTGCATTGATCACTGAGGAAGGCTTTCTTATCTCTCCTTGCTATTCTTTGGAACTCTGCATTTAGATGCTTGTATCTTTCCTTTTCTCCTTTGCTTTTCGCCTCTCTTCTTTTCACAGCTATTTGTAAGGCCTCCTCAGACAGCCATTTCGCTCTTTTGCATTTCTTTTCCATGGGGATGGTCTTGGTCCCTGTCTCCTGTACAATGTCACGAACCTCCGTCCAGAGTTCATCAGGCACTCTATCAATCAGATCTAGTCCCTTAAATCTATTTCTCACTTCCACTGTATAATCATAAGGGATTTGATTGAGGTCATATCTGAATGGTCTAGTGGTTTTCCCTACTTTCTTCAATTTAAGTCTGAACTTCGCAGTAAGGAGTTCGTGATCTGAGCCACAGTCAGCTCCTGGTCTTGTTTTCGCTAACTGTATACAGCTTCTCCATCTTTGGTTGCAAAGAATATAATCAATCTGATTTCGGTGTTGACCATCTGGTGATGTCCATGTGTAAAGTCTTCTCTTGTGTTGTTGGAAGAGGGTGTTTGCTATGTCCAGTGCATTCTCTTGACAAAACTCTATTAGCCTTTGCCCTGCTTCATTCCGTGCTCCAAGGCCAAATTTGCCAGTTACTCCAGGTGTTTCTTGACTTCCTACTTTTGCATTCCAGTCCCCTATAATGAAAAGGACATCTTTTTTGGGTGTTAGTTCTAAAAGGTCTTGTAGGTCTTCATAGAATCGATTAACTTCGGCTTCTTCACCACTACTCGTTGGGGCATAGGCCTGGATTACTGTAATATTGAATGGTTTGCCTTGGAAACGAACAGAAATCATCCTATCATTTTTAAGATTGCATCCAAGTACTGCATTTCGGACTCTTTTGTTGACCATGATGGCTACTCCATTTCTTCTAAGGGATTCCTGCCCACAGTAGTAGACATAATGGTCGTCTGAGTTAAATTCACCCATTCCAGTCCATTTTAATTCACTGATTCCTAGAATGTCAACGTTCACTCTTGCCATCTCCTGTTTGACCACTTCCAATTTGCCTTGATTCATGGACCTAACATTCCAGGTTCCTATGCAATACTGCTCTTTACAGCACCGGACCTTGCTTCTATCACTGGTCACATCCACAACTGGGTACTGGTTTTGCTTTTGCTCCATCCCTTTATTCCTTCTATAGTTATTTCTCCACTGAGCTCCAGTAGCATACTGGGCACCTACTGACCTGGGGAATTCCTCATTCAGTATCCTATCATTTTGCCCTTTGTTACTGTTCATGGGGTTCTCAAGGCAAGTATACTGAAGTGGTTTGCCATTCCCTTCTCCAGTGGACCACATTCGGCTGTGGTCCATGTGATCAGATTGGCTAGTTTACTGTGATTATGATATCAGTCTGTCCGCCCTCTGGTGCCCCCTAGCAATACCTACCATCTTATTTGGGTTTCTCTTACCTTGGTCGTGGAAAATCTCTTCACAGCCGCTCCAGCAAAGTGCAGCTGCTGTACCTTACCTTGGACGAGGGGTATCTCCTCGAGGCCGCCCCTCCTGACCTTGAACGCGGAGTAGCTCCTCTCGGCCCTCCTGCGCCCGCGCAGCCACCGCCTGTTGGACGTGGGGTAGCTCCTCTCGGCCGCCGGCCCTGGCCTCAGGCGTGGGGTAGCTCCTCACGGCCGTACCTCTTTGCGTGGTTCTCAGTCTTGTCCAACTTTTTGTGACCCTGTGAACTGTAGCCTCTGTCTGTGGAATTCTCCAGGGAAAGTTGGTGTCAAATAAACTTCACCAAAACCAACTACCATTTCTTTTCATGTGTCTGTTCAAGCCTTAAATTCTTAGAATACAGAGGAGGGAATTGGCTTATCTTATGTCAAAAGTCCTTACTTCTCTCCACTCTTACTATCTCCATGTGCAAGCCATGTAGTCAAGAACTGAGGTCTATAGCCCACAGAGGGGAAAAAAGAGAGAGAGAAGATATTGGGCAGACAAAAATAAGCCCTTTATACATATTACGTGGTTCAAAAATTCATTAAAAACACTGAACTTCTCTTTATAAATACAGTAATGATCTCGAGTATCTCAAATGCTTATGCACACAACTTTCCCAGCATCCTACTCCCATAGACTAGTGGATATAGACTCAATTGTGGAGTCTTGATACACTCTTTTAGTCACTCACACCCCAAAGCATGTCACTTTCAATCAGTCCACTCCTGAGAAAACAACCAAAATCAGTATCCCAGTTACTGATACATCAACCAAGGCATCTAGGTACTACAGAAACCAACTTTTGCTAATTTAAGCAGGAAAAAAAAAAAATTGAAAGAAAATTGAGTAACTAAGACAGTGATCAGGAAGGCTGGAATGCAGCTCAGAAAATGGCGGTTCAAATTGAATCTAGGTAATCAGAACAGTAGCTGTGACCATACAATTGAATCCACCAGTAAGAACACCATGGACCACTATCAAAGCCTTTGATGGCTGGAGTTGAAACTTGATTTACTTGCCACTCTTTGCTACATATTGGATGTGGTTACTGTCACTGCCAAAATGGATTTTCCATTATCTTCAATTCTTCACAATATTAGTTCCTTATATAAAAGTCAAGACAAATGTGTTTTATGTCATCATGCCTTAGTGCACCCCCCCCCCCCCCGCATCACTTTCTCCTACTGGAAAGCTCATTTTTCAAAATCTAGCTCGACAGTATCCTGTGACGTCTTATCTGTCCCATCCAGTAGAATTAACCATTCCTTCCTTTGTGTCATCTGTATACCTAGTACCCCATTACAGCATTAGCAATACCATATTGCAATCATTTATTTGTAAGTTTGTATTTTTTACCAAATAACCAGTGCCTCAACAACAGACTCCATAGTTTATTTTTTTTTAATTGGAGGCTAATTATTTTACAATATTATATTGGTTGGTTTTGCCATACATTGACATGAATCCGCCCCGGGTGTACATGAGTTCCCCTTTCTGAACCCCCTCCCACCTCCCTCCTCCCCTTATCCTCCCTCTGGGTCATCCCCGCACACCAGCCCCGAGCATCCATAGTTTATTTATCTGTGCATTCTCCAGCACAGTGTCTAACATATTATAGGTGTGAGAGTGATTTAATACTGAGAAGATATTAGGCTCCTCATTTTCATGTCAATATTGGGGACTCTCCAGTGTGTTTTTTAAAGGTTTCCCTGGTGGCTCAGATGGTAAAAAGTCTACCTGCAGTGTGGGAAACACGGGTTCAATCCCTGGGTTGGGAAGATCCCCTGGAGAAGGGAATGGCTACCCATTCCAGTATTCTTGCCTGGAGAATTCCATAGACAAAGGAGCCTGTAGGCTATAGTCCATGGGTCACAAAGAGTCGGACATGAGTGTTTTGTAAAGGAGTTCCATATTTTTATGTATTTATTTTCAGCTGAGCTAGATCTCCATTGCTGTGTGGGGGCTTTCTCCAGGTGCAATGCTCAGGAGCTACTCTCTAGTTGTGATGTGCAGGCTTACCGTGGTGGCTTCTCCTGTTATGGGGCACAGGCTCTAGTCGTGGTGTCAGTAGCTGTGGCACAGGGGTTTAGTGGCTCTGTGGAATGTGGAGTCTTCCCAGACCAGAGATCGAACCTGTGTCCCCTGCACTGGCAGGTGGATTCTTAACCACTGAACCACCAGGAAAGTCCCCATAAATTTTACAAATGGATTAAGTTGATTTTTTTTAGATTAAAGTTAAAGATATAGATAGATAGATTGACATAAACCAAGCAAAACTATCCTAGTATGTAGGCAGAGTGGATTTGGGCTTGAAGGCACCTTCCTCAGATAGGACCTCCACTACCTTTGAGGATATCCCATTGGTCCTGGAAAGATCCTTATTAAAATACAAATATCCAGATATATCGTCAGTAGGTTATTAGATAACTGTAGAGCACAACAGTATGTGAGAAGTGAAACAGAGAAAAAGAGGATAAGAAAACTCTGGGGTTTAAATTTTACAAGGTGGAGAGAGGTGAGTGAGTGTCCCAGTTTAGAGGTGGGGTTGGCACCTTTGACCAAGAAAGCACTAGGTAATTAGAATGAGTTTAACTTCACCTGTGTTACAATTTTGCCCAGATCAATTCCACCCTAACCAAAGATAAATGCAACATTTGAGAGCCTAGAAAACAAATTTCACCCTGTTTCTTGAGTCTCTAATATGAGAATACATTTACATTTTGAATATTAATATGATAATTTCAGTTTTCAGGTAGCTTTTTAATAAAACATAGAATGATACTAAGAAATATTCACAGTTATCAGTGGAAACAGAGAAGCATAGTATATTTCTAACAACAATGCAAATAAAAGTACAGTAAAAAATTAAACTCAATCAATGGTACAAAATGGAATCGTGATTATAGGGACCGAATTTTGAAAAGAAATCATGTATTAAAGCAACGATTGAGGTTCAGTTCTCAGCACTCTTAAGTGTTATACACAGGCTAAACTTGGGGGCATCCCATGTGGCATTAATAGTAAAGAACCTGCCTGCCGATACAGGAAATGCAAGAGACCCAGGTTCAATCCCTGGGTTGGGAAGATCCCCTGGAGTAGGAAATGACACCCCACTCCAGCATTCTTGCCTGGAAAATTCTATGGGCAAAAGAGCCTGGCAGGTTACAGCTCAGGGGGCTGTAAAATGTCAGACAAGATTGAGTGACAGAGCATCCTGGGCATGCATTAGGCTAAACTGTAATAACTCAGAAGGACAAGGAGGAAAAACTAAACCAGTAGTTTTTTTAAAAAAAAAAATTAAGTAACTATCTTTGACACTCAACTTGCTTTTAAAATAGTAGAAAACAAAATTTAATGAACGCCTTTAAAATTTTAGTTACTTTCTGTTTATTTGCTGTCTGCTCACAACTGAAGCAAATTAGCACCCACAGACATGGACACCTGAATAAACATAAGAATCAGTGGAATTATAGGGCCATGACCCACTCTCCTCACACAAAAAGTTGTTCATCACACTTACCTGTGCATGCCTGCATGTTAAGTCCCTTCAGTTGAGTCTGATTCTTTGTGACCCTATGGTGTTTAGTCCACCAGACTCTTCTGTCCATGGGGATTCTCCACACAAGAATACTAGAGTGGGTTACCATGCCCTCCTCCAGAGGATTGTCCCTGACCCAGGGATCGAAACCACAACTCTTATGTCTCCTGCACTGGAAGTCAGATTCTTTACCACTGACACCACCTGGGAAGCCCAGAAGACTACAGATAATAAAAGAAGCCAGAGAAAGTATTGTCAGAAGACCACTGCCTAAACCCAGCATTAATTAAAGCAAGACCAAGATCTTATTTATAAAATAGATAAAAATAAATTTTTTGCTTAAATAATCTTGGCCCAAAGAAAGGCAATGCCAAAGAATGCTCAAACTACCGCACAATTGCACTCATCTCACACGCTAGTAAAGTCATGCTCAAAATTCTCCAAGCCAGGCTTCAACAATACGTGAACCGTGAACTCCCAGATGTTCAAGCTGGTTTTAGAAAAGGCAGAGGAACCAGATCAAATTGCCAACATCCACTGGATCATGGAGAAAGCAAGAGAGTTCCAGAAAAACATCTATTTCTGCTTCATTGACTATGCCAAAGCCTTTGATTGTGTGGATCACAATAAACTGTGGAACATTCTGAAAGAGATGGGAATCCCAGACCACCTGACCTGCCTCTTGAGAAACCTGTATGCAGGTCAGGAAGCAACAGTTAGAACTGTACATGGAACAACAGACTGGTTCCAAATAGGAAAAGGAGTACGTCAAGGTTGTATATTGTCACCCTGCCTATTTAACTTCTATGCAGAGTACATCATGAGGAACTCTGGGCTGGAAGAAGCACAAGCTGAAATCAAGATTGCCAGGAGAAATATCAATAACCTCAGATATGCAGATGACACCACCCTTATGGCAGAAAGTGAAGAGGAACTAAAGAGCCTCTTGATGAAAGTGAAAGAGGAGAGTGAAAAGGTTGGCTTGAAGCTCAACATTCAGAAAACTAAGATCATGGCATCTGGTCCCATCACTTCATGGGAAATAGATGGGGAAACAGTGGAAACAGTGTCAGACTTTATTTTTTTGGGCTCCAAAATCACTGCAGATGCTGACTGCAGCCAGGAAATTAAAAGACGCTTACTCCTTGGAAGGAAAGTTATGACCAGCCTAGATAGTATATTAAAAAGCAGAGGCATTACTTTGCCAACAAAGGTTCGTCTAGTCAAGGCTATGGTTTTTCCAGGGGTCATGTATGGATGTGAGAGTTGGACTATAAAGAAAGCTGATCGCCGAAGAATTGATGTTTTTGAACTGTGGTGCTGGAAAAGACTCTTGAGAGTCCCTTGGACTGCAAGGAGATCCAACCAGCCCATTCTAAAGGAGATCAGTCCTGGGTGTTCATTGGAAGGACTGATGCTAAAGCTGAAACTGCAATACTTTGGCCACCTCATGCACCGAGTTGACTCACTGGAAAAGACTCTGATGCTGTGAAGGATTGGGGGTGGGAGGAGAAGGGGACGACTGAGAATGAGATGGCTGGATGGCATCACCAACTAGATGGACATAAGTTTGAGTGAACTCCGGGAATTAGTGATGGACATGGAGGCCTGGCGTGCTGTGATTCATGGGGTCCCAAATAGTTGGACACGACTGAGGGACTGAACTGAACTGGGCATGTCTTTATTTATATTCACATTAGATTTTACATTTTTAATAATAATAAAATGAGTAGATGGTGTCTGCAGCCATGAAATCAGAAGACGATTGCTTCTTGGCAGGAAAGCCTAGACAAACCTGCGTTGAAAAGCAGAGACATCACTCTGCCATCAGGTGCATATAGTCAAGGATGTGGTCTTCCCACAGGTCACGTATGGTTGTGAGAGCTGGACCGTGAGGAAGGCAGAGCACCAAAGAATTGATGCCTTCAAACTGTGGTACTGAAGAAGACTCCTGAATGTCCCTTAGATAGCATGGAGATCAAACCAGTCAATCCTAAAGGAAATCAACCCTGAATACTCATTAGAAGGACTGATGCTGACACTGAAGCTCCAGTATTTTTATCACCTGAGGCAAAAAACTGACTCAGTGGAAAAGTCTGTGATGCTGGGAAAGACTGAGAGCAGAAGGAGAAGAGGGTGTCAAAGGATAAAATAGCTAGATGGCCATGAACTCAGGCAAACTCTGGGAGATGGTGAGGGACAGGGAGGCCTGGGGTGCTGCAGTCCTTGGGGTCTCAAAGAGTCAGACATGACTGGATGACTGAACAACAACAACAACAGAGGTTTTTCATAGCAATTAACACTGAATATTGGGGAAAGAAGTTTTAAAGCATCAAATAAACAAACCCTTAAAATACAGTATAAACCATAAAATAAACCTAGAATGGAAACAAATCTAAAAAATAATATATATATTCTGGTCTTCCCTGGTGGCTCAGATGGTAAACAATCTGCCTGCAATTTGGGAAACAGAGGTTGGATCCCTGGGGTGGAAGACCCTCTGCAGAAGGGAATGGCTACCCACTCTAGTATTGTTGCCTGGAGAATTTCATGGACAGAGAAGCCTGACAGGCTACAATCCATGGGTCACAAAGGTTCGGACAAAACTGAGCAGCTAGCACTTTCACTTTTCACTTTCATGGAGAATATGTGTGTGTGTGTGTGTGTATGTATGTATGATATGCATTTATATCTGAATCATTTTCCTGTACACCTAAAACACTGTAAATCAACTATACTTCTATTGAAAAAATATATAAAGTATAAAATAAATTTAGACTCTAAAGGTGGATGGAATGAAAAACTGATTTATTCCAGTCCTATGGCCTGTGCTAAGTTTTCCAAATTTGCTGGCATATTGAGCACAGCACTTACAGCATCATCTTTTAGGATTTGAAATAGTTCAACTGGAATTCCATCACTTCCACTAGCTTTGTTCATAAGGATGCTTCCTAAGTCCCACTTGACTTCACATTCTAGGATGTCTGGCTCTAGGTGAATGATCACACCATTGTGATTATCTGGGTCGTGAAGATTTTTTTGTGTAGTTCTTCTGTGTATTCTTGCCACTTCTTCTTAATATCATCTTCTGTTAGGTCCATACCATTTCTGTCCTTTATCAAGCCCATCTTTGCATGAAATGTTCCCTTGGTATCTCTAATTTTCTTGAGGAGAGCTCTAGTCTTTCCCATTCTATTATTTTCCTTTATCTCTTTGCACTGATCACTGAGGAAGGCTTCCTTATCTCTCCTTGCTATTCTTTGGAACTCTGCATTCAGATGCTTATATCTTTCCTTTTCTCCTTTGCTGTTTGCTTCTCTTCTTTTCACAGCTATTTGTAAGGCCTCCTCAGACAGCCATTTTGCTTTTTTGCAATTTCTTTTTCTTGGAGATGGTCTTGATTACTGTTTCCTATACAATGTCATGAACTTCCATCCACAGTTCATCAGGCACTCTATCAGATCTAGTCCCTTAAATCCATTTGTCACTTCCACTGTATAATCATAAGGGATTTGACTTAACCTAAATGATTTAGTGGTTTTCCCCATTTTCTTCAATTTAAGTCTGAAGTTGGCAATAAGAAGTTCATGATCTGAGCTGCAAGAGTCTTGTTTTTCCTGACTCTATAGAGCTTCTCCATCTTTGGCTGCAAAGAGTATTATCAATCTGATTTCAGTGTTGGCCATCTGGTGATGTCCATGTGTAGAGTCTTCTCTTGTGTTGTTGGAAGAGGGTGTTTGCTATGACCAGTGCGTTCTCTTGGCAAAACTTTATTAGCCTTTGCCCTGCTTCATTCTGTACTCCAAGGCCAAATTTGCCTGTTACTCCAGGTGCTTCTTGACTTCCTACTTTTGCATTCCAGTCCCCTATAATGAAAAGCCACATCTTTTGGATGTGTGAGTTCTAGAAGGTCTTGTAGGTCTTCATAGAACCGTTGAGCTTCCTTAGCGTTACTGGTCAGGGCATAGATTTGGCTTACCGTGATATTGAATGGTTTGCCTTGGAAACAGAGATCATTCTATCATTTTTTAGATTGCATCCAAGTACTGCATTTTGGCCTCTCTTGATGACTATGATGACTACTCCATTTCTTCTAAGGGATTCTTGCTCACAGTAGAAGACATAATGGTCATCTTAGTTAAATTCACCCATTCCAGTCCATTTTAGTTCACTGATTCCTAGAATGTCGATGTTCACTCTTTCCAATTTTCCTTGATTCACGGAAATAACATTCCAGGTTCCTATGCAATATTGCTCTTTACAGCAGTGGACCTTGCTTCTATCACCAGTTACATCCACAACTGGGTATTGTTTTTGCTTAGGGTCCATCCCTTCATTCTTTCTGGAGTTATTTCTCCACTGATCTCCAGTAGCATATTGGGAACCTACTGACCTGGGGAGTTCATCTTTCAGTGTCCTATCTTTTTGCCTTTACATACTGTTTATGGGGTTCTCAAGGCAAGAATACTGAAGTAGTTTGCCATTTCATTCTCCAGGGAAGCACATTTTGTCAGACCTCTCCACCATGACCCTACACGGCATGGCTTAGTTTCACTGAGTTAGACAAGGCTGTGGTCCATGTGATCAGATTGGCTAGTTGTCTGTGCTTGTGGTTTCAGTCTGTCTGCCCTCTGATTCCCTGTCTCAGCACCTACTGTCTTAGTGGGTTTTGTCTTACCTTGGACGTGTGGTATCTCTTCACGTGTGATGCTGTGGAGAAGAAAGAGTACTCAAACTACCGCACAATTGTACTCATCTCACATGCTAGTAAAGTATTGCTCAAAATTCTCCAAGACAAGCTTCAGCAACACATGAACCATGAATTTCCAGATGTTCAAGCTAGTTTTAAAAAAGGCAGAGGAATCAGAAATTAAATTGCCAACATCTGCTGGATAATCAAACAAGAAAGAGTTCTGCTTTATTGACTATGCCAAAGCCTTTGACAGTGTGGATCACAATAAACTGTGGAAAATTTGAAAGAGATTGGAATACCAGACCTCCTGACCTGCCTCTTGAGAAATCTGTATGCAGGTCAGGAAGCAACAGTTAGAACTGGATATGGAACAACAGACTGGTTCCAAATTGGAAAAGGAATACATCAAGGCTATATTGTCACCCTGCTTATTTAACTTATATGCAGAGTACATCATGAGGAATCCTGGGCTGGATGAAGCACAAGCTAGAATCAAGATTGCTGGGAGAAATATCAATAACCTCAGATATGCAGATGACACCACCCTTATGGCAGAAAGTGAAGAGGAACCAAAAAGCCTCTTGTTGAAATTGAAAGAGGAGAGTGAAAAAGTTGGCTTAAAGCTCAACATTCAGAAAAGTAAGATTATGGTCATTTATCCCATGACTTCATAGCAAATAGATGGAGAAACAGTGGAAACAGTGGCAGACTATTTTGGGGGGCTCCAAAATCACTTTTGATGGTGACTGCAGCCATGAAAAGACACTTGCCCCTTGGAAGAAAAGTTATGTATGACCAACCTAGACAGCTTATTAAAAAGCAGAGACATTACTTTGCCAACAAAGGTCCATCTAGTCAAGGCTATGGTTTTTCCAGTGATCATGTATGGATGTGAGAGTTGGACTATAAAGAAAGCTGAGAGTCGAAGAATTAATGCTTTTCAACTGTGGCATTGTAGAAGACTCTTGAGAGTCCCTTGGACTGCAAGGAGTTCCAACCAGTCCATTCTAAAGAAAATCAGTCCTGAGTATTCATTCAAAGGACTGATGTTGAAGCTGAAACTCCAATACTTTGGCCACCTGATGCAAAGAGCTGAATCATTTTAAAAGACCCTGATGCTGGGAAAGATGGAGGGCAGGAGGAGAAGGGGGTGACAGAGGATGAGATGGTTGGATGGCATCACCAACTCAGTGGACATTAGTTTGAGCAACTCTGGGAGAGAGTGAAGGACTAGGAAGAATGGTATGCTGAGGTCCATGGGGTCAGTGACTGAAGAACAACAGCTTCACACAGTAGCAAAGTTGAGAATTCCTGAATCCCAGTGCATGCTTATAAGCCAGGCAAACCATAGCCCATTGATTGAAACAGACCTGCCATCTGTTTTTGCTTTCACTACCAGTCCATTCTAAAGGAGCTCAGTCCTGGGTGTTCATTCGAAGGACTGATGCTAAAGCTGAAACTCCAATACCTTGGCCACCTCATGCGAAGAGTTAACTCACTGGAAAAAACTCTGATGCTGGGAGGGATTGAGGGCAGGAGGAGAAGGGGACGACAGAGAATGAGATGGCTGGATGGCATCACTGACTCGATGGACATGAGTTTGAGTGAACTCCGGGAGTTGGTGATGGACAGGGAGGCCTGGCGTGCTGTGACTCGTGGGGTCCCAAATAGTCGGACACGACTGAGCAACTGAATTAACATAGTTTATATGTTTTAAGAGTTCAAAATAATAAATGAGATATATGAAAATTATGTGAAATTCAGATTTCAGTGTATATTAATACAGTTTTATTGGAAAATAGATACACCTATTATTTTGTGTATCAGCTGTGACTACTTTCACACAACAAAGAAAGTAGCTGTAACAAAGACTACTACCCACAAAGTCAAAGATATTTACCATATGGCTCTTTACAGAAATAGTCTGTTGACCACTGTCTCAAGAAATGAATTGCAGAAATAAGTCCTAAAGCCAGCATTCTAATTTGACCAGTCAAAAAATAATCTGTAAGTAATATCAAAGTAATCAAACAGATTTTTTTTTTTACCAATGTATTCAAAAAGCTCCACTTACACTAACTTTCTGCAGTTTTTGGGTTTGAATTGTTTTGTTTTTGGCAAGTTAATTTGGTTGCATGGAATAGAGACACACTCAAATGAACTAATTAGAATACTAAGGAAATAGTTGAAACTAAAAGAAATCCAGAATTACAAGACATCTTTGAAAAGTTCCCACAGAGAATGGGGCTAAAGGGCATTTCTGAAATTTAGTTAGCTGTAGTTACTTTGACGGAGAAGGCAATGGCAAGCCACTCCAGTACTATTGCCTAGAAAATCCCATGGATGGAGGAGCCTGGTAGGCTGCAGTCCATGGCGTCGTTAAGGGTCGGACACGACTGAGCGACTTCACTTTCAATTTTCACTTTCACACGTTGGAGAAGGAAATGGCAGCCCACTCCAGTGTTCTTGCCTGGAGAATCCCAGGGATGGGGGAGCCTGGTGGGCTTCCATCTATGGGATCACACAGAGTCGGACACAACTGAAGTGACTTAGCAGCAGCAGCAGTTACTTTGAAGGTGAAAGTGTTGGTTGCTTGGTCGTGTCTGACTCTTTTGATCCCATGGACTATAGCCCGCCCAGGCTCCTCTGACCATGGGATTCTTCAGGCTAGAATACTGGAGTGGGGTGTCATTAAGAGCAAGAAATCAAGAACTTCCCAGGATTCTGTCATCCTTGACCCAGTCCTACTCCTCACAAGTCTTTCTCTTTCTTCCATTAACTAGTTCTTTTGGTTTCTTTTCACTCTATGCCACTTCAAAACCTTACTTTTCATGTGGTCCCATGTAGGCATCTTCACCTAAATTCAGCTTTCAGGACCTGGTAAGATACACTGATTCTTGAGGTATTTATTAACCAAAGTACCCAAAAATGCATATGCTTAGCTTCACTCAGCTTTTATTCTAGATAATGGGCTGTTGCAAAGTGTTCCCTTCACACTATTGGGGAAGTCCAGTGGTTAGGACTCCATTCTTCCACTGCAGGGAGCATGGGTTTGATTTTTGGGATCTCAGGGAACTAAGATCCCACATGCCACATGGAGTGACCAAAAACTAAAATAAATTGAAAAATAAAGTAAATAAATATGTATATATATATATATTTAATCACACTATTGCAATTATCCATTGTTCAAAAAATGGCAGCTTGAGAATAACCTTCCAGCAGGGTCTGAAAACAGGGATATTTCCTTTAGAAAAAGCTGTTGGTGGGTTGTCATTCCCCAAAATGTGTCTTCTTGGTTAGCATACATAACTCTTTTTTGTTTTTTGTTAGTCCTTTTTTTATTATTATTATATTGGTTGGTTTTGCCACACATTGACATAAATCCGCCCCGAGTGTACATGAGTTCCCCTTTCTGAACCCCCCCTCCCACCCCCCCTCCTCCCCTTATCCTCCCTCTGGGTAATCCCTGTGCACCAGCCCCGAGCATCCTGTATCATGCGTCGAACCTGGACTGGTGATTTGTTTCACATGATAATATACATGTTTCAATGCCATTCTCCAAATCATCCCAGCCTCGTCCTCTCCCACAGAGTCCAAAAGACTGTTCTATACACCTGTGTCTCTTGTGCTGTCTCATATACAGGGTTATCATTACCATCTTTCTAAATTCCATATATGTGCGTTAATATACTGTATTGGTGTTCTTCTTTCTGGCTTACTTCACTCTGTATAATAGGCTCCAGTTTCAACCACCTCATTAGAACTGATTCAAATGAATTCTTTTTAATGGCTGAGTAATACTCCAATGTGCATATGTACCAAAGCTTTCTTATCCATTCGTCTGCAGATGGACATCTAGGTTGCTTCCATGTCCTCTCGCTATTATAAACAGTACTGCGATGAACACTGGGGTACATGTGTCTCTTTCAATTCTGATTTCCTCAGTGTGTATGCCCAGGAGTGTGATTGCTGGATCATATGGCAGTTCTATTTCCAGTTTTTTAAGGAATCTCCACACTGTTCTCCAAAGTGGATGTACTAGTTTGCATTCCCACCAACAGTGTAAGAGGGTTCCTTCTCTCCACACCCTCTCCAGCATTTATTGCATGTAGACTTTGGGATAGCAGCCATTCTGACAGGTGTGAAATGGTATCTCACTGTGGTTTTGATTTGCATTTCTCTGATTATGAGGGATGTTGAGAATTTTTTCATGTGTTTGATAGCCATCTGTATGTCTTCTTTGGAGAAATGTCTGTTTAATTCTTTGGCCCATTTTTTGATTGGGACGTTTATTTTCCTGGAATTGAGCTGAAGGAGCTGCTTGTATATTTTGGAGATTAATTATTTGTCAGTTGTTTCATTTGCTATTATTTTCTCCCATTCTGAAGGCTGTCTTTTTACCTTGCTTATAGTTTCCTTTGCTGTGCAGAAACTTTTAATTTTAATTAGGTCCCATTTGTTTATTTTTGGTTTTATTTCCAGTATTCTGGGAGGTGGGTCATGGAGGATCCTGCTGTGATTTATGTTGGAGAGTGTTTTGCCTATGTTCTCCTCTATGAGTTTTATAGTTTCTGGTCTTACATTTAGATCTTTAACCCATTTTGAGTTTATTTTTGTGTATGGTGTTAGGAAGTGTTCTAGTTTCATTCTTTTACAAGTGGCTGACCAGTTTTCCCAGCACCACTTGTTAAAGAGACTGTCTTTTGTCCATTTTATATTCTTGCCTCCTTTGTCAAAGATAAGGTGTCCCTAGGTGCATGGATTTATCTCTGAGCTTTCTATTTTGTTCTATTCATCTATATTTCTGTCTTTATGCCAGTACCATACTGTCTTGATGACTGTGGCTTTGTAGTAGAGCCTGAAGTCTGGCAGGTTGATTCCCCCAGTTCCATTCTTCTTCCTCAAGATTGCTTTGGCTATTCGAGGTTTTTTGTATTTCCATACAAATTGTGAGGTTATTTGTTCTAGTTCTGTGAAAAATATCACTGGTAGCTTGATAGGGATTGCATTGAATGTATAAATTACTTTGGGTAGTATACTCATTTTCACAACATTTATTCTTCCAATCCACAAACACGGTATATTTCTCCATCTATTAGTGTCCTCTTTGATTACTTTCACCAGTGTTTTATATAGTTTTCTATGTAGAGGTCTTCTGTTTCTTTAGGTAGATATATTCCTAAGTATTTTATTCTTTTCATTGCAACAGTGAATGGAATAGTTTCCTTAATTTCTCTATTTTCTCATTATTAGTGTATAGGAATGCAAGGGATTTCTGTGTGTTGATTTTATATCCTGCAACTTTACTGTAATCATTCATTAGCTCTAGTAGTTTTCTGGTAGAGTCTTTAGGGTTTTCTGTGTAGAGGATCATGTCATCAGCGAACAGTGAAAGTTTTACTTCTTCTTTTCCAATTTGTATTCCTTTTATGTCTTTTTCTGCTCTGATTGCTGTGGCCAAAACTTCCAGAACTATGTTGAATAGTAGTGGTGAGAGTGGGCACCCTTGTCTTGTTCCTGACTTTAGGGGAAATGCTTTCAGTTTTTCACCATTGAGGATAATGTTTGCTGTGGGTTTGTCATATATAGCTTTTATTATGTTGAGGTATGTTCCTTCTATTCCCACTTTCTGGAGGGTTTTTATCATAAATGGATGTTGAATTTTGTTGAAGGCTTTCTCTGCATCTATTGAGATAATCATATGATTTTTATTTTTCAGTTTGTTAATGTGGTGTATTACGTTGATTGATTTGCGGATATTGAAGAATCCTTGCATTCCTGGGATAAAGCCCACTTGGTCATGATGTATGATCTTCTTAATGTGTTGTTGGATTCTGATTGCTAGAATTTTGTTAAGGATTTTTGCATCTATGTTCATCAGTGATATTGGCGTGTAGTTTTCTTTTTTTGTGGGGTCTTTACCAGGTTTTGGGATTAGGGTGATGGTGGCCTCATAGAATGAGTTTGGAAGTTTTCCTTCCTCAGCAATTTTCTGGAAGAGTTTGAGTAGAATAGGTGTTAGCTCGTCTCTAAATTTTTGGTAGAATTCAGCTGTGAAGCCGTCTGGACCTGGGCTTTTGTTTGCTGGAAAATTTCTGATTACGGCTTCTATTTCCATGCTTGTGATGGGTCTATTAAGATTTCCTATTTCTTCCTGGTTCAGTTTTGGAAAGTTGTACTTTTCTAGGAATTTGTCCATTTCTTCCAAGTTGTCCATTTTATTGCCATATAATTGGTGATAGTATTCTCTAATGATCCTTTGTATTTCTGTGTTGTCAGTTGTGATCTCTCCATTTTCATCTGTAATTTTATTGATTTGGTTCTTCTCCCTTTGTTTCTTGATGAGTCTGGCTAGCGGTTTGTCAATTTTATTTACCTTCTCAAAGAACCAGCTTTTGGCTTTGTTGATTTTTGCTATGGTCTCTTTTGTTTCTTTTGCATTTATTTCTGCCCTAATTTTTAAGATTTCTTTCCTTCTACTAACCCTGGGGTTTCATTTCTTCCTTTTCTTGTTTCTTTAGGTGTAGAGTTAGGTTATTTAGTTGACTTTTTTCTTGTTTCTTGAGGTGTGCCTGTATTGCTATGAACTTCCCCTTAGCACTGCTTTTACAGTGTCCCAGAGGTTTCGGGTTGTTGTGTTTTCATTTTCATTCATTTCTATGCATATTTTGATTTCTGTTTTGATTTCTTCTATGATTTGTTCATTATTCAGCAGCATGTTGTTCAGCCTCCATATGTTGGCATTTTTAATAGTTTTTCTACTGTAATTGAGATCTAATCTTACTGCATTGTGGTCAGAAAAGATGCTTGGAATGATTTCAGTTTTTTTTAATTTACTAAGGCTAGATTTATGGCCCAGGATGTGATCTATCCTGGAAAATGTTCTGTGTGCGCTTGAGAAAAAGGTGAAATTCATTGTTTTGGGGTGAAATGTCCTGTAGAGATCTATTAGGTCTAACTGGTCTATTGTATCATTTAAAGTTTGTGTTTCCTTGTTAATTTTCTTTTTAGTTGATCTGTCCATAGGTGTGAGTGGGGTATTAAAGTCTCCCACTATTACTTTTCCAGCCCTTCACTTTCAGTCTATATGTGTCCCTCGTTTTGAAGTGGGTCTCTTGTAGACAACATATATGGGGGTCTTGTTTTTGTATCCATTCAGCCAGCCTTTGTCTTTTGGTTGGGGCATTCAACCCATTTACGTTTAAGGTAATTATTGATAAGTATGATCCCATTGCAATTTTCTTTATTGTTTTGGGTTCAAGTTTATACACCCTTTCTGTGTTTCCTGTCTAGAGAAGATCTTTTAGTATTTGTTGGAGAGCTGGTTTGGTGATGCTGAATTCTCTCAGCTTTTGCTTGTCTGTAAAGCTTTTGATTTCTCCTTCATATTTGAATGAGATCCTTGCTGGGTACAGTAATCTGGGCTGTAGGTTATTTTCTTTCATCACTTTAAGTACGTCTTACCATTCCCTCCTTTCCTGAAGAGTTTCTGTTGAAAGATCAGCTGTTATCCTTATGGAATCTCCTTGTGTGTTATTTGCTGCTTTTCCCTTGCTGCTTTTAATATTTGATCTTTGTGTTTGATCTTTGTTAATTTGATTAATATGTGTCTTGGAGTATTTTGCCTTGGGTTTATCCTATTAGGGACTCTCTGGGTTTCTTGGACTTGGGTGATTATTTCCTTCCCCATTAGGGAAGTTTTCAACTATTATCTCCTCAAATATTCTCTCATGGTCTTTCTTCCTATCTTCTTCTTCTGGGACTCCTATGATTTGAATCTTGGGGTGATTATCATTGTCCCAGAGGTCTCTAATATTGTCCTCATTCCTTTTAATTCGTTTTTCTGTTTTCCTCCCTGTTTAATTTATTTCTACAATTCTATCTTCTAGGTCTTTTATCCTGTTTTCTGCCTCCATTATTCTACTGTTTGTTACCTCCAGAGTTTTTCTGATCTCATCTATTGCATTATTCATTGTATATTGACTCTTTTTTATTTCCTCTAAATCCTTATTAAACATTTCTTGGATCTTCTCAATCCTTTTCTCCAGTTATTTATCTCTAACTCCATTTTGCTTTCAAGATTTTGAATCATTTTCACCATCAAAATTCGAAATTCTTTATCAGGTAGATTCCCTATATCTTCCTCTTTTGTTTGGCTTGGTGGGCATTTATCCTGTTCCTTTACTTGCTGGGTATTTCTCTGCCTCTTCATCTTGCTTATATTGCTGTGCTTGGGTTGGTCTTTCCGTCTTCTGGCAGTTTGTGGAGTTCTCTTTATTATGTAGTTTCCTTGCTGTGTGTGGGGTTGGACTGGTGACTTGTCAAGGTTCCCTGGTAAGGGAAGCTTGTGTCAGTGTTCTGGTGGGTGGAGCTGGATTTTTTCTCTCTGGAGTGCAATGAAGTGTCCAGTAATGAGTTATGAGATGTCAGTGGGTTTGGAGTGACTTTGGGCAGCCTGTATATTGAAGCTCAGGGCTATTTTCCTGTGTTGCTGGAGAATTTGCGTGGTATGTCTTGCTCTGGAACTTGTTGACCCTTGGGTGGTGCTTGGTTTTAGTGTAGGTATGGAGGCGTTTGATGAGCTCCTATTGATTAATGTTATCTGGAGTCAGGAGTTCTCTGGTGTTCTCAGGACTCGGGCTTAAGCCTCTTGCCTCTGGTTTTTGGTCTTATTCTTGGAGTAGCATCTAGACTTCTCCATCTGTCATTTCCAAGGTGGTTCCCTCTGTTTTAGCTTCTGCTTGCTGGTCTCTTCAGTGTCTAATTTCTGCCCTGACACTAGGGGGCATGGACACTGAACATGGAACAACAGACTGGTTCCAAATAGGAAAAGGTGTACGTCACGGTTGTATATTGTCACCTTGCTTATTTAACTCATATGCAGAGTACATCATGAGGAACGCTGGGCTGGAAGAAGCACAAGCTGGAATCAAGATTGCCGGGAGAAATATCAATAACCTCAGATATGCAGATGACACTACCCTTATGGCAGAAAGTGAAGAGGAACTCAAAAGCCTCTTGAGGAAAGTGAAAGAGGAGAGTGAAAAGGTTGGCTTGAAGCTCAACATTGAGAAAACAAAGGTCATGGCATCTGGTCCCATCACTTCATGGGAAATAGATGGAAAAACAGTGGAAACAGTGTCAAACTTTATTTTGGGGGGCTCCAAAATCACTGCAGATGCTGATTGCAGCCATGAAATTAAAAGACGCTTGCTCCTTGGAAGGAAAGTTATGACCAATCTTGATAGTATATTAAAAAGCAGAGACATTACTTTGCCAACCAAGGTCCATCTAGTCAAGGCTATGGTTTTTCCCGTGGTCATGTATGGATGTGAGAGTTGGACTGTGAAGAAAGCTGATCACCAAAGAATCGATGCTTTTGAACTGTGGTGTTGGAGAAGACTCTTGAGAGTCCCTTATACTGCAAGGAGATCCAACCAGTCCATTCTAAAGTAGATCAATCCTGGGTATTCATTGGAAGGACTGATGCTAAAGCTGAAACTGCAATACTTTGGCCACCTCATGCGACAAGTTGACTCACTGGAAAAGACTCTGATGCTGGGAAAGGTTTGGGGCGGGAGGAGAAGGGGACGACAGAGAATGAGATGGCTGAATGGCATCACCGACTCTGTGGACATGAGTTTGAGTGTAGTCCTGGAGTTGGTGATGGACAGGGAGGCCTGGCGTGCTGTGATTCATGGGGTTGCAGAGAGTTGGACACAACTGAGCGACTGAACTGAACTGAACTGAACTGACACTAGGGGGCGGTGGTGGACACTTTTTAAGGCTCACTTGTTCAGTCGTGTTCTGGGAAGGGAGGAACGCTGCAGGGAAATATCTCTGGCGTCTGTGGGAAGTGTTCGCAGTGTCTCAGCCACACTGGGTTTGCCCCTGCTCACGGCGCGTGGGCTGTCCCAGTCTACACTGCTCAGGCTCTAGGTTGCTCTGCCAGGAACTGTCCGAGGCTGGTGCTGGGTTGCGTGCACTTCCCAGGTCTGAGCATCTCAGGTTCAGGTACTCGGGTACTCCACAAAGGCGCAGACAGTTGGGCCTGTGTTTTGTGCCTTCCCTGGTCGGAGCAGTTCAAGCGACCAGGTGTTTGGTGAGTGCGGTCGCTGCAACTGATCACCTCCCCGGCCCCTCCCACTCAGTTTTCTGGGTGTACAGCCAGGGAACCTTCTCAGGCAGATGTTGACCGGTCAGAAACCCATTAAGTCTTGGTTAGCAATGAAGCTTGCCTGCAGTTTGGTATCGGATGCCTCTCTGGGGTCGCGGCTGTCCCCTTCCGGCTCTGGCTGCCCTCTTTTCTCCGTGATGTAAAGTGAAATGAAAGTTTAGTGAAACTAAACGACTGAGAAAGCTCAGGCGTGTCCAACTCTGTGACTCCATGGACTATACAGTCCATGGAATTCTCCAGGCTAGAATACTGGAGTGGGTAGCCTTTCCCTTCTCCAGGGGATCTTCCTGACCCAGGAATCAAATCAGGGTCTCCGGCATTACAGGTGGATTCTTTACCAGCTGAGCTACCAGGGAATCCCTGTTTTCTCTATAGCTAGATTTTACATTTCTGCAGGTAATAAATCACTTCTACTTTTACATCCATGATTGTACATAATATAACTTGTTTAAGGATTCTCAAAATCAGTTGTGGCATGCAATTACTGTAACAACTAAATTAACAGACTTTAGATTATTTAAGACCAAAATTATCAAAACAAACCATGAAAATTCATTAGGTGCTTTTTTTTTCTAAGTAAAACATGAGTTAGATGTATCTGTATATTTTACCATGTTCTGGTGTAAAAACTTGTGAATATAGAGTGTAACCCCAGAAAAAGCAAGGATTCTAAAATAAATTGAAATAAAATGAATTCAGAGAAATAGCTTACATTTTATTGACTGATCTTTATTCTCAAGTGCAGGAATAATACTTGTTAAGAAACTGCCTACCTGGGCTTACCATCAGTTCAGTTCATTTCAGTTCAGTCGCTCAGTCATGTCTGACTCTCTGCAACCCCATGAACCACAGCACGCCAGGCCTCCCTGTCCATCACCAACTCCCGGAGTTCACTCAAACTCATGTCCATAGAGTCGGTGATGCCATCCAGCCATCTCATTCTCTGTCGTCCCCATCTCCTCCTATCCCCAATCCCTCCTACCATCAGACTCTTTTCCAGTGAGTCAACTTGTCGCATGAGGTGGCCAGGGTTTCAGCTTTAGCATAAGTCCTTCCAGTGAACACCCAGGGTTGATCTCCTCTAGAATGGACTGGTTGGATCTCCTTGCAGTATAAGGGACTCTCAAGAGTCTTCTCCAGCACCACAGTTGAAAAGCATCAATTCTTCAGCGATCAGCTTTCTTCACAGTCCAACTCTCACATCCATACATGACCACGGGAAAAACCATAGCCTTGACTAGACGGACCTTGGTTGGCAAAGTAATGTCTCTGCTATCTATGCTGGTCATAACTTTCCTTCCAAGGAGTAAGCATCTTTTAATTTCATGGCTGCGATCAGCATCTGCAGTGATTTTGGAGCCCAAAAAAATAAAGTCTGACACTGTTTCCACTGTTTTTCCATCTATATCCCATGAAGTGATGGGACCAGATGCCATGATCTTTGTTTTCTGAATGTTGAGCTTCAAGCCAACCTTTTCACTCTCCTCTTTCACTTTCATCAAGAGGCCTTTGAGTTCCTCTTCACTTTCTGCCATAAGGGTGGTGTTATCTGCATATCTGAGGTTATTGATATTTCTCCCGTCAATCTTGATTCCAGCTTGTGCTTCTTCCAGCCCAGCGTTCGGAATTCCAATTGAGCTATTTCAAATCTGTGAAAGTGCTGCCCTCAATATGCCAGCAAATTTGGAAAACTCAGCAGTGGCCACAGAACTGGAAAAGGTCAGTCTTCATTCCAATCCCAAAGAAAGGGAATGCCTAAGAATGCTCAAACTACCGCACAATTGCACTCATCTCACATGCTAGTAAAGTCATGCTCAAAATTCTCCAAGCCAGGCTTCAGCAATATGGGAATCGTGAACTTCCAGATGTTCAAGCAAGTTTTAGAAAAGGCAGAGGCACCAGAGATCAAATTGCCAACATCCGCTGGATCATGGAAGAAGCAAGAGAGTTCCAGAAAAACATCTATTTCTGCTTCATTGACTATGCCAAAGCCTTTGACTGTGTGGATCACAATAAACTGTGAAACATTCCGAAAGAGATGGGAATACCAGACCACCTGATCTGCCTCTTGAGAAACCTGTATGCAGGTCAGGAAACAACAGTTAGAACTGGACATGGAACAACAGACTGGTTCCAAACAGGAAAAGGAGTACGTCAAGGTTGTATATTGTCACCCTGCTTATTTAACTTATATGCAGAGGGCTTACCATGGGATATCTCAAATTTGAGAAATGTTATCTTTCCTGGCCCTGAATTGAAAGTCTTTCTTTAAGGTCAAAGTTTTTACTATTAGTGAAAAAATTGCAAAATACAGCACTCTTTTATACTATAACTTGACTAAGAATCATTGACTAATGCAATTTTTGTTCTTCCTTTACAAAATTTGGCTTCCTTTGTGGCTCAGCTGGTAAAGAATCTGCCTGCAATTCGGGAGACCTGTATTCTCCAGTATTCTAGGTTTCGCTGGTGACTCAGAGGTTAAAGTGTCTGCCATTTATCTGTTATAAATTTTGGATTTGGTGGTCACCAATTTTGTAAAGTGAAAGTGAAGTTGCTCAGTCGTGTCCGACTCTTTGTGACCCCATGGACTGTAGCCCACCAGGCTCCTCCGTCCATGGGATTCTCCAGGCAAGAATACTGGAGTGGTTGCCATTTCCTTCTCCAGGGGATCATCGCGACCCAGGGATCGAACCCAGGTCTCCCACAATGCAAACAGATAAATGGAAAGTTTTGCATGTTAAAACATTGAGATAAACATCTCAAATATTATTTTCACCAACCAGGATTAAACCGTAATCAAGTGAAAAATGAAATATAATTTTCTAATATTGTACACTTGTTTTCTCTATGTAGTTCAACATTTAAAAAAATTTTTTTAAATATATGTTATAATTTAATTCAAGTCCATGAAGACTTCATATGTGTACTGTGCCAATGAAACTCGAGACAGTGGCAGCAATAGTATAATAAAAATTATTCTAAATTCTGTTTTTCAGTGCTTGCTTCAGCAGCACATTTACTAAAATTGGAATGATACAGATATTAGCATGGCCCCTGCACAAGGATGACACGCAAATTTGTGAAGCGTTCCATCTTTTTATGGAAACAACTTAGATGTCCATCAGCAGATAAATGGATACGAAAGCAGTGGTACATATACACAATGGAGTATTACTCAGCCATTAAAAAGAATACGTTTGAATCAGTTCTAATGAGGTGCATGAAACTGGAGCCTATTATAGAGTGAAGTAAGCCAGAAAGAAAAACACCAATACAGTATACTAACGCATATACATGGAATTAAGAAAGATGATAACGATAACCCTGTATGCGAGACAGTAAAAGAGAAAGATGTATAGAACAGTCTTTTGGACTCTGTGAGAGAGGGCGAGGGTGGGATGACTTGGGAGAATGGCTTTGAAACAGGTCTATTATCATATGTGAAACAAATCGCCAGTCCAGGTTCAATGCATGATACAGGATGCTCGGGGTTGGTGCACTGGGATGACCCAGAGGGATGGTATGGGGAGGGAGGTGGGAGTGGGGTTCAGGATGGGGAACGCATGTGCGCCCGGGGCGGATTCATGTTGATATATGCAAAACCAATACAATATTGTAAAGTACTTATCCTCCAATTAAAAAAAATACATTTATATTAAAAATAAATAAATAAATTCTGTTTTTCAGAATAATTATTATATGCTTAGGAAAAAGCAAAGTCAGATTTTAAAATGGAGGATTTTTAACCAATTTAGCTAACTAGAATAATAAATGATCCCACACAAGGCTAAAATTTTGATAAAGAATGCACTCATCTCTATTGTAAATAATAAAATTGATCTTCTTCTTAGAGAGCACTAAAATATTTGACAATAGAGATTATATGTCTATTCCATAATGTCACTTAAATGTATCCATCTTTCTCTGACATATAAATAACACAATATAGCATTATTCTTTCTAAAACAAATTGACTATATGAAAGTTCAGAATGTGGGGAAATAATAACTTGCCTACAAAAGTAAAGGAGATGCTCTTATGATATGACATTAAATTCTAGATCTGAAGTTGTTCTGGGAATAGTTATTTACACTGCTGGTAAATTTCATATTAGAGGTCCTAGTCTATTGAGTACTTTCCTTCTATTCCCTTCATAAAACATACACACACACACACACATTCATAAAACAAACACGTCTCTAAATACAAAAATCCTGTCCTAGACTTCTAATATCTCTGTGTTTAAAATCCCCACAAACTGCCTCTACCTGTAATAAAATATCTATATATATTCATAGTTATCTAATAATTTACACTCTTGTTCTGGTGGCTTTATTTTATTGCAAATTTTATTTTTAAAAGATTTTGCAACCAATTTTTTTCAGCAAGAAGAGCTGATATTTTCTGGACAATTTGGATACAGAAAGTCTGTGAGTGGCTTGTAAAATGTTATCTTATTAAATGCAACCATATTTTAATATGAGTTGAACTTAAGTTATTTCAAACATTTTATTTTTCATTTGGCATGCATTTTTATTAATGTTAATGTAATATTATGCTACAAAGAAATGTATGCTATGTTATTGGACTATCAACCCATTTTCATCCCCCACCTTTCTCTGCAACTTAACTACTTACAGGGAAATCCACTATCAACATGGTTTTCCAGATACAGGAAACTTGTTTCCATTCTCTCCACACACATCTCACTGAAGAATTCAATATCTACATAAGATATGTGGAAATGTTCTACAAATATGAATACTTACAACATGTATATATGTGTTTATGTATAATCATAAATTATTTCATTTAGTATTTTAAAATATTAACTTCAGAAGTTATTCCCCTGGACATATAATTGTCCTCACAAATATTTTAAATAATTCCAACTATGTGACAATTTTCGTTTTTATTAATTCCTAACAAAGAAAGAGAAGCTCAAACTATGCAAGGAGAAAAAATATCCTGTTTCAATTTGTATTAAAAATACAAGGAATTGTGGTCTTGTTGAACTTGGTATCTGTTTTAAAGCATTATGTATACGTGCATTGAATAAAGACCATATGTTTGTCAGTGTACCTGGTAGATGATTTCACTTGCCTTTTTGTCTACTGAGGTAGCAAATGAAAGGAAGAGCCACTGCCCTCTCCCAGTATGAATTCTTACTCTGTGCAGCTAGGCCAATGTTATAAACATATTTTTCTTCCAGAAAGCAAAAACTTGTTCTTCCCAGTCGCACAAATTGGTGATAAAGTAGAGTAAAATGTAGAATCTTCCGTGTTGCTTTTGTTTCTACGATTAGCTTTAAATGAATATTTGTCTGTTTTTGGAAAAGTCATATAAATGCTAGGAAAATAAGTAAGCTAGAGACAAGTAAAACTTAAAATTTACCCTAGACCTACTCTAAATCTAAACGAATTAACTTTTTGCAGGTTATTTTGCTTAACATGTTATTCAATGTGAAACAATAAGTTTTTGAAATGCTCTACAGTTTCAATTCTAATGCACATAGAACATAGTACTATTGCACATAGAATTTTAAATTTTTCAAATTATGTGTCAGTATTTGAATCAGAATATTTCCTACAAACACTATATTTTTTAGCCACCAGAAATTACAGGAAAGTGTTAAAAATCAAGAGAGAAATAAAAAGATGGGGCAAGGGGAAAATAAGGCAAAATTAGTCAGAGTATTGTCCATGGTGACAACCAACCCATCATGGACCTCTGTTTGAAATTCTCCTCAATAGGCCAGAACACAAGGTTTTTGTTTCCATAGACTTTTTTTTTTTTTTTTTGGTGACAAGCAGTTTCCCTGCTAGCCAAATAATATCTTTACCCATGTTATTCTGTCACAAACTAGTTTTCTGTCATAGCTGTGTAGCTTCTGAGGCACTCTTTTCTCTTTCAAGCACATTTTGCCAAGGAACAGACATAATGATCTTTCTCTGTCCTCTAACCTTATATTTGCCATCTCATCAGCTTCATGTCGAAGTATTAATGTCTATTTTCAAAGGAAAAAAAAAGGGGGCCTTGCTTCATAGCTCAATTGGTAAAGAATCCACCTGCAATGCAGGAGCTCCCAGTTTCATTCCTGGATCAGGAAGATCCACTGGAGAAGGGATAGGATACCCACTCCAGTATTCTTGACCTTCCCTTGTGGCTCAGCTAGTAAAGAACACATGCAATGCGGGAGACCTGGGTTCGATCCTGGGTTGAGAAGATCCCCTGAAGAAGGGAAGAGCTACCAACTCCAGTACTCTGGCCTGGAGAATTCCATGCAGTGTACAGACCATGGGGTCAACAAAGAGTCGGACACAACTGAGTGACTCTCACTCAAAGAAAAACAAATTTCCCTCATAGTATAAGTTGGTTCTACTGTCCCCAAAATCTTTAGCCAGATATTCTCAATTTTGAACTATACATATACACATATATGTTTTTTTTGCTAACTGCATAGAGCTTCTCCATATTAGGCTGCCAAGAATATAATCAATCCAATTTTGGTGTTGACCATCTGGTGATGTGCATGTGGAGAGTCTTCTTTTGTGTTGTTGGAAGAGGGTGTTTGCTATGACCAACGCGTTCTCTTGGCAAAACTCTATTAGCCTTTGCCCTGCTTCATTCTGTGCTCCAAGGCCAAATTTGCCTCTTACTCCAGTTGTTTCTTGACTTCCTACTTTTGCATTCCAGTCCCCTATAATGAAAAGGACATGTTTTTGGGTGTTACTTCTAAAAGGTCTTGTAGGTCGTCATACAACCATTCAACTTCAGCTTCTTCAGCATTACTAGTTGGGGCATGGACTTGGATTATTGTGATATTGAATGGTTTGCCTTGGAAATGAACAGAGATCATTCTGTCATTTTTGAGATTGCATCCAAGTACTGCATTTCAGATTCTTTTGTTGACTATGATGGCTACTCCATTTCTTCTAAGGGATTCCTGCCCACAGTAGTAGATATAATGGTCATCTGAGTTAAATTCACCCATTCGAGTCCACTTTAGTTCACTGATTCCTAGAATGTCGACGTTCATTCTTGCCATCTCCTGTTTGACCACTTCCAATTTGCCTTGATTCATAGAAATAACATTCCAGGTTCCTATGCAATATTGCTCTTACAGCAGTGGACCTTGCTTCTATCACCGGTCACATCCAAAACTGGGTATTGTTTTTGCTTTGGCTCCATCCCTTCATTCTTTCTGCAGTTATTTCTCCACTGATCTCCAGTATCATATTGGGCACCTACCGACCTGGGGAGTTCCTCATTCAGTATCCTATCATTTTGCCTTTTCATACTGTTCATGGGGTTCTCAAGGCAAAAGTACTGAAGTGGTTTGCCATTGGCTTCACCAGTGGAGCTGACTGTGACTCAGATCGTGAACTCCTTATTGTAAAATTCAGACTTAAATTGAAGAAAGTAGGGAAAACCACTAGACCATTCAGGTATGACATAAATCAAATCCCTTAAGATTATACAGTGGAAGCAAGAAATAGATTTAAGGGACTAGATCTGATAGAGTGCCTGATGAACTATGGACAGAGGTTTGTGGCATTGTACAGGAGTCAGGGATCAAGGCCATCCCCATGGAAAAGAAATGCAAAAAAGCAAAATGGCTGTCTGAGGAGACCTTACAAATAGCTGTGAAAAGAAGAGAAGCGAAAAGCAAAGGAGAAAAGGAAAGATATGCATCTGAATGCAGAGTTCCAAAGAATAGCAAGGAGAGACAAGAAAGCCTTCCTCAGTGATCAATGAAAAGAAATAGAGGAAAACAAAAGAATAGAAAAGACTAGAGATCTCTTCAAGAAAATTAGAGATACCAAGGGAAGAATTCGTGCAAAGATGGGCTCAATAAAGGACAGAAATGGTGTGGACCTAACAGAAGCAGAAGGTATTAAGAAAAGGTGGCAAGAATACACATGAGAACTGTACAAAAAAGAGCTTCACGACCCAGATAATCACGATAGTGTGATCACTCACCTAGAGCCAGACATCTTGGAATGTTAAGTCAAGTGGGCCTTAGAAAGCATCACTATGAACAAAGCTAGTAGAGGTGATGGAATTCCAGTTGAGCTATTTCAAATCCTGAAAGATGATGCTGTGAAAGTGCTAAACTCAATATGCCAGCAAATTTGGAAAACTCAGCAGTGGCCACAGGACTGGAAAAAGTCAGTTTTCATTCCAATCCCAAAGAAAGGCATTGCCAAAGAATACTCAAACTACCGCACAATTGCACTCATCTCACACACTAGTAAAGTCATGCTCAAAATTCTCCAAGCCAGGCTTCGGCAATACGTGAACTGTGAACTTCCAGATGTTCAAGCTAGTTTTAGAAAACGCAGAGGAACCAGAGATCAAATTGCCAACATCCGCTGGATCATGGAAAAAGCAAGAGAATTCCAGAAAAACACCTATTTCTGCTTCATTGACTATGCCAAAGCCTTTGACTGTGTGGATCACAATAAACTGTGGAAAATTCTGAAAGAGATGGGAATACCAGACCACCTGACCTGCCTCTTGAGAAACCTATATGCATGTCAGGAAGCAACAGTTAGAACTGCACATGGAACCACAGACTGGTTCCAAACAGGAAAAGGAGTACGTCAAGGCTGTATATTGTCACCTTGCTTATTTAACTTCTATGCAGAGTACATCATGAGGAACTCTGGGCTGAAAGAAGCACAAGCTGGAATCAAGATTGCCAGGAGAAATATCAATAACCTCAGATATGCAGATGACACCATCCTTATGGCAGGAAGTGAAGAGGAACTAAAGAGCCTCTTGATGAAAGTGAAAGAGGAGAGTAAAAAAGTTGGCTTAAAGCTCAACATTCAGAAAACTAAGATCATGGCATCTGGTCCCATCACTTCATGGGAAATAGATGGGGAAACAGTGGAAACAGTGGCAGACTTTATTTTTTGGGCTGCAAAATCACTGTAGGTGGTGATTGCAGCAATGAAATTAAAAGACACTTACTCCTTGGAAGGAAAGTTACGACCAACCTAGATAGCATATTAAAAAGCAGAGACATTACTTTGCCAACCATGGTCCATCTAGTCAAGGCTATGGTTTTTCCAGTGATCATGTATGGATGTGAGAGTTGGATTGTGAAGAAAGCTGAGCAGTGAAGAATTGATGCCTTTGAACTGTATGGTGTTGGAGAAGACTGTTGAGCGCCCCTTGGACTGCAAAGAGATCCAACCATTCCATTCTAAAAGAGATCAGTCCTGAGTGTTCATTGGAAGGACTGATGCTAAAGCTGAAACTCCAATACTTTGGCCACCTCACGCAAAGAGTTGACTCATAGGAAAAGACCCTGATGCTGGGAGGGATTGGGGGCAGGAGAAGCGGACGACAGAGGATGAGATGGCTGGATGGCATCACTGACTTGATGGACATGAGTTTGAGTGACCTCCAGGAGTTGGTGATGGACAGGGAGGCCTGGCGTGCTGTGATTCATGGGGTTGCAAAGAGTCAGATAGGAGTGAGCGACTGAACTGAACTGAACTGAACTGAATGTTAACATATAACATGTTATACTGTATATTATATTTGCATACATTATATATTATACACATTAACATATATTTCAAATTAAAATATAATATTAAACTAAATACGTGTTATATATATATACATATAATATATAATTTTTAAATGGTTTTCTAAGGCATTGTACATTGTTTTCTCTGAGACATACTGTTTATCGAAATTTCCCATCTGTGTGGTTAATACATGACTGGGGAACCAGCTGCCTAGAATGGATTATCCAGTGAACATAGATCAAGGCAAGATCTGGCCCCAGTTTCATCTGGAGGGACTTGACTGGGAATTGGTGGTCCTTTTGGACAAAAATATCAAAGTATCCAGGATAGAGATCATTGGTTCATTGTCATTTGTGGTGGGAAGATAATGATAAGTCACCACGGTAATCATCAAAGACCAAAATCTATTCTGGGTTGTAAGACTGAATCAAACAAAGATGCTCCAACCTCCTAGACATTGTGATACACTAACCTTGATGAGAAACCTAAAATCTGAGTGTAGTACAGTGCAAAAATTTTGGTCTTTGAAGTCAAATGGTTGATTCTAAACTCCACTTTCTTCCCTCTACTTAAAATAATGATTTTTTTTTTTCAGCTTTACTGTGGTATAATTGACAAAATTGTAAGATGTCTGAGGTGTACATCATGGTGATTTGATATATGTATACATGAGGCTCCACTTTTTTACAAGAGGTATTGCCTTTGACAATGTAAACTTGCTCAGTTCTAACATTTTTTATTTATAAAGTAATCACCATGTCATACAGTTCGTGTGAGGACTTAGTAAGACCATCTACAGAAACTGGCTGACACATCACAGCTGCTCATAGACAGAGTTCTCTCCTCTCCTCACATCTTAAAGAATTTTCCTAGAGAGGTTTAAAGGAAACTGGAGAACGAGGTATCATTTTCAAAAGATTGCAAAAAGAACTTATTGAAAGACTCCATTCCCTGTTATTTAAATAATGACATAATATGAAAAGAAAATGTTTTAATATGGTAGGGGTGCACACATCAGAGTTGGCATGGAGTCATAAGGGAGGGACATATAAACCAGTATGATTAGAGCATCCGTTGTGAGGCGTGGAGTAATCAGAGACAAGTCTGGAGAGGGTGATCATTTGCCTGAGTGAATCATTTAGTCAGGTTCAAATTTCAGCTAGATACTTCTGGTAGCTGAATGGAACATAGGCTGCGGAATGGAAGGCAGGAAGCAGAAGTTGTATCGTTTACTTGAGGAGTACCAAGGTTCTGAATGTGAATAGCAACAAAGAGGAAGACAGACAGTAACCCCACAACTTGGTTTTGCTAGTCCTGTGGGGGTGCCACAAAATAGAATTGGGAATGCAGATTAAGTTTTGAGGAAGAAAGTGAGAGGAAAATTATCATTCAAAGTGGAAAGCATCCACTTAGTTGAGGTGAGTTTAGATTTTAAACTTGCCTGGTTTAAACCGGGAAATGAGAGCTCGGGATTTAGGAGATTATAGTTCAATAGTTTAAGAGGTACACTATGTGCTAATAATGAATTAAAAAGCACAATATTAGAATATTATGCTATTAGGGTATAGATAAAATGTATATGTATTCTGAATCTAAAACCAGAGCATGTCTAATAATAGACTTTTTCTTTCTTTCTCATTTGTAAACTGAATTACACAAAAATAATGCAAAGAGCAAATTACATTTATTTACACATTTAGAGACTAGCTTTCATTGAAAAAAGGTTTGTATGAAATCTGGACTGATCTGGAAAATCCATAATATACATTCACTAACCATAGAAGAAATGACTAGTTAAAAAAATATTTAAAAACTTCACTTTAGTCATAAAAATTTCAATCATTTAATGAAAAATACATGTATTTTTCTGGGACTGAGGTAAACTTGGTTATCACAATATCCCTTTGAACTTTGCACTTGGGGAATAACACTGCGACTCAATATGATAATGTATGTTATCTCTTAAGACCAGTTCAGATGCTAATATCACTAGTCAGTCAATTTGTTTCTCTCCATACTTGTCTGTACATTAAAGATGAAGGTACTGCTTGTACCACTCAGACACCACTTGGTCCAAAGCAGTTGCAGGTGAATAATACAAAACTTTTCTTCTGCTTCTTTTCTTTCTTCTTTTGCTTTTCTACCTTTTTTCTTTTTTAAGAGCAACATAGAAATCTATACAATTTCATTTTAAAAGCTGTAACATAATTTCAGATGACTTGTCCTGCTAGTCTCAATGCCTTCATATTTTTAAAATTATATGCTTACCTTGTACCAGTCCTGCTTCTGCTGCTGCTGAGTCATTTCAGTCGTGTCCAACCCTGTGCAACCCCACAGACGGAAACCCACCAGGCTCCCCCGTCCCTGGGATTCTCCAGGCAAGAACACTGGAGTGGGTTGCCATTTCCTTCTCCATGCAGAAAAGTGAAAAGTGAAAGTGAAGTCTCACAGTCGTGCCCGACTTGTAGCGACCCCATGGACCTCAGCCCACCAGGCTCCTCCGTCCATGGGATTTTCCAGGCAAGAGTACTGGAGTGGGGTGCCATTGCCTTCTCCACAATAAGTCAAGAGGAGTAACTTTGTTCTTAAAAATGTTTAAAGAATTGTACTATGACATAGTATTTTCCCACGCATTGATTTGGGTTCTGTTATACTAGTCAGGGGCTTCCCTGGAGGCTCAGATAGTAAAGAATCTGCCTGCTGTGCAGGAGACCCAGGTTCAGTACCTGGGTCTGGAAGATCCCCTGGAGAAGGAAATGGCTACCCACTCCAGTATTCTTGCCTGGAGAATTCCATGGACAAGAGGAGCCTGGTGGGCTACAGTCCATGCGGTTGCAAAGGGTCTGGCGTGACTGAGTGACTAACATGTTCACTTCACTTTCATACTCCTTGTTCAGTCTCTCAGTCATGTCCGACTCTGCGACCCCATGGACTGCAGCACGTCAGTTTTCCCTGTCTCTCATCATCACCCAGAACTTGCTTAAAATCATATACTTTGAGTCAAGGATGCCATCCAACCATCTCGTTCTCTGTCATCCCCTTCTCCTCTTACCTTCAGTCTTTCCCAGCATCAGGGTCTTTTCCAAGAGTCAGCTCTTCACATCAGGTAGCCAAAGTATTGGAGCTTCAGACTCAGCATCAATCTTTCCAATGAATATTCAGGGTTGATTTCTTTTAGGATTGACTGGTTTGATCTCCTTGCAGTCCAAGGGACTCTCAAAAGTCTTCTCCAGCACCACAGTTCAAAAGCATCAATTCTTCGGTGCTCAGATTTCTTTGTGGTCCAGTTTCATACTAGTCAGACAGAAATACCAAAAACTTGGGCCTCTCAGCTTTTAATTTCAGTAGTTACATAGGAAAACTTACATATGTGCCTGACCCATAAACATGTAATTTAAATTGATCAAGATTACATCAACGTGGGTTCATGTAGAAATTCTCAGAAATTTTTGAAGAATATAAAGAAATGATGAAATCACCTGGAAACAATCTTCAAAGAAGAAAAAAGTAAATGCTTAGGATGACGCTATTGCACTAATTTTAGTAACATATGTTATTGCCATTTTTTAAGATTTATGATTACAAAACTTAATGTCTCTTATCCACAAAATGAATTCACTCAAACACTTTCAATAGTGATCCTGGATAACAAAATTCATCCTACTGACTTATTTTATTCCAAGTCCCACTGCAAGTAAAATTGATCACACAGCTAAGTTATGGACACTATAATTTAGCTGCTCCTTACAGTTATATCTTAAATGTCATCTGCACTGCCTCAAATATAAGTACAGATAACTCTTTGTTCCTTCTCTGCCTTTGTTTTACTGCTGTTTAAAACTTCCAATTAATCACACACATTTATTTAAAGCTTTTAGGTTTATTACAAAGCAAAAAACCAAACCACATAACCACAATGACACTAATTCAATGGGTCATTGAATTACTAGATTTGCCAGAGAAGCAGATCTTCAATGAACTATATTTGGCATGTCTTTAAAAGAGTCTCTCTGAAAAAGAAAACGATATTTGTATGCCATGTTTTTATAATGGAAGGTATAAAAAAATCTACAGTGACAATGAATTTTTTCACCATACAAAAATTCCAAAGTAGATTGCTTCAGATCACTTCTTTGTATAGTAATTTGTGAGAAAAAAATCATCTTCGGTAAATTTTCAGAAATGCATCTATAAGGCATTCCTCACTTTTTTGTGCTTCACAGGTACTGCACTTTTTACAAAATGGGGATTTATGGCCACCATGCATAGACACCATTTTTCCAACAGCATTTGCTCACTTCGTGTCTCTCTGTCACGTTTTAGTAATTCTTGCAATCAAACGTTTTCATTATTGTTATACTTGCTGTGGTGATCTATGATCAGTGATCTTTGATGTCACTATTGCAGTTTTTCAGCATATTTTGGCTATAAACTATTTTTTCCTTCCGGTTTATCAAGATATAATTGATACATAGCATAGTGTAAGTTTAAGGTATAGCTATGTTAGTGACTCAGTCATGTCCAGCTCTTTACAACCCCATGGACTGTAGCTCACCAGGCTCTTCTGTCCATGGAATTTTCCAGGCAAGAATACTGGAGTGGGTTGCCAGTATACACCATAATAATTTGACATATAGGTTATGAAATGGTTACCACAGTAAGTTTCAGTTCAGTTCAGTCACTCAGTCGTGTCCAACTCTTTGCGACCCCAAGAATCACAGCACGCCAGGCCTCCCTGTTCATCACCAACTCCCGGAGTTCACTCAAACTCATGTCCATCGAGTCGGTGATGCCATCCAGCCATCTCATTCTCGGTCATCCCCTTCTCCTCCTGCCCCCAATCCCTCCCAGTATCAGAATCTTTTCCAGTGAGTCAACTCTTCGTGTGAGGTGGCCAAAGTACTGGAGTTTCAGCTTTAGCATCAGTCCTTCCAATGAACACCCAGGACTGATCTCCTTTAGAATGGACTGGTTAGATCTCATTGCAGTATAAGGGACTCTCAAGAGTCTTCTCCAGCACCACAGTTCAAAAGCATCAATTCTTCGGCGATCAGCTTTCTTCACAGTCCAACTCTCACATCCATACATGACCACTAGAAAAACATAGCCTTAACTAGACGGACCATAGTTGGCAAAGTAATGTCTCTGCTTTTTAATATGCTATCTAGGTTGGTCATAACTTTCCTTCGGAGGAGTAAGTGTCTTTTAATTTCATGGCTGCAATCAGCATCCACAGTGATTTTGGAGCCCAAAAAATAAAGTCTGACACTGTTTCCACTGTTTCCCCATCTATTTCCCATGAAGTGATGGGACCAGATGCCATGATCTTTGTTTTCTGAATGTTGAGCTTCAAGCCAACCTTTTCACTCTCCTCTTTCACTTTCATCAAGAGGCTCTTTAGTTCCTCTTCACTTCCTGCCATAACGGTGGTGTCATCTGCATATCTGAGGTTATTGATATTTCTCCCGGCAATCTTGATTCCAGCTTGTGCTTCTTCCAGCCCAGAGTTCCTCATGATATAATCTGCATATAAGTTAAATAAGCAGGGTGACAATATACAACCTTGACGTACTCCTTTTCCTATTTGGAACCAGTCTATTGTTCCATGTCCAGTTCTAACTGTTGCTTCCTGACCTGAAAACAGGTTGGTCAAGAGGCAGGTCAGGTGGTCTGGTATTCCCATCTCTTTCAGAATGTTCCACAGTTTACTGTGATCCACACAGTCAAAGGCTTTGGCATAGTCAATGAAGCAGAAATAGATGTTTTTCTGGAATTCTCTTGCTTTTTCCATGATCCAGCAGATGTTGGCAATTTGATCTCTGGTTCCCCTGCCTCTTCTAAAACCAGCCTGAACATCTGGAAGTTCATGGTTCACATATTGCTGAAGCTTGGCTTGGAGAATTTTGAGCATGACTTTACTAGCGTGTGAGATGAGTGCAATTGTGCGGTAGTTTGAGCATTCTTTGGCATTGCCTTTCTTTGGGATTGGAATGGAAACTGACCATTTCCAATCCTGTAGCCACTGCTGAGTATTCCAAATTTGCTGGCATATTGAGGGCAGCACTTTCACAGCATCATCTTTCAGGATTTGAAATAGCTCAACTGGAATTCCATCACCTCCACTAGCTTTGTTTGTAGTGATGCTTTCTAAGACCCACTTGACTTCACATTCCAAGATGTCAAGGTAATCACATCATTGTGATTACCTTGGTTGTGAAGATCTTTTTTGTACAGTTCTGTGTATTCTTGCCACCTCTTCTTAATATCTTCTGCTTCCGTTAGGTCCATACCATTTCTGTCCTTTATCGAGCCCACCTTTGCATGAAATGTTCCCTTGGTATCTCTAATTTTCTTGAAGAGATCTCTAGTCTTTCCCATTCTGTTGTTTTCCTCTATTTCTTTGCATTGATCGCTTAGGAAGGCTTTCTTATCTCTCCCTGCTATTCTTTGGAACTCTGCATTCAGATGCTTATATCTTTCCTTTTCTCCTTTGCTTTTTGCTTCTCTTCTTTTCACAGCTATTTGTAAGGCCTCCTCAGATAACCATTTTGCTTTTTAGCATTTCTTTTCCATGGGGATGGTCCTGGTCCCTGTCTCCTGTACAATGTCACGAACCTCCGTCCAGAGTTCATCAGGCACTCTATCTATCAGATCTAGTCCCTTAAATCTATTTCTCACTTCCACTGTATAATCATAAGGGATTTGATTGAGGTCATATCTGAATAGTCTAGTGGTTTTCCCTACTTTCTTCAATTTAAGTCTGAATTTGGCAATAAGGGGTTCATGATCTGAGACACAGTCAGCTCCTGGTCTTGCTAACTGTATAGAGCTTCTCCATCTTTGGCTGCAAAGAATATAATCAATCTGATTTTGGTGTTGACCATCTGGTGATGTCCATGTGTAGAGTCTTCTATTGTGTTGTTGAAAGAGGGTGTTTGCTATGACCAGTGCGTTCTCTTGGCAAAACTCTAGTGAATATCAATTATCTTCAGTTCAGTTCAGTTCAGTTCAGTCGCTCAGTCGTGTCCGACTCTCCGCGACCCCATGAATCACAGCACGCAAGGCCTCCCTATCCATCACCAACTCCCAGAGTTCATCTTACACAGATGAAAAAGAAAAGAAAACAAAAGTGAAAGTCGCTCAGTCATGTCCCAGTGTTTGAGACCCCATGCCAGGCCTGCCAGACTCTTCTGTCCATGGAATTCTGAGGCCAGAATACTAGAGTGTGTAGCTGTTCCCTTCTTCAGGGCATCTTTCCAACCCAGGGACTGAATCCAGGTCTCCCGCATTTCAGGTGGATTCTTTACCAGCTGAGCCACAACTGCTGCTGCTGCTGCTGCTAAGTTGCTTCAGTTGTGTCTGACTCTGAGCGACCCCACAGACGGCAGCCCACCAGCCACAAGGGAAGTGGAAATAAAAAACTGTTTTCTTTCTGATGAGAACTCTTTGGATTTACTCTGTTCACAACTTTCATATTTACAGCACTGCTAATTATATTAATCTTGTTGTATTTCACATCTCTAGAACTTGTTTATCTTACAAATGGAAGTTTGTATCTTTGACTTCCTTTACAAATAAAGCTTTTTTTTTTTTGGCTGCATAGAGCAGCTTTGAGAGCTTAGATCCCCAGCCAGGAATTAAACCTGGGCCTCCACCCACCCCACCTCTCCTAACCCTGCCCCTGAGGTGGATGTGCAGATTCCTACCACTGATATGTGTACTCAGTCATTAAGTGGCGTCTGACTCTTTGGGACCCCATGAGCCACCTGGGAAGCCCCTAACCACTGGACCACCAGGGAATTCCCTAAAGCATTTTTTGCAAATCAAGGTACATACACTGGTTTCTAGACATAATGCTGCTGCTGCATCACTTCAGTCGTGTCCAACTCTGTGTGACCCCATAGACAGAAGCCCACAAGGCTCCCCTGTCCCTGGGATTCTCCAGGCAAGAACACTGGAGTGGGTTGCCATTTCCTTCTCCAACTTTTATATTTACTGGGAAATGAAAAAAATCATGTTACTTGTTTATTGCAATGGCCTAGAACAGAAGCAGAAATATCTCTGAGGTACACCTGTATATGGGCTTCCTCAGTGGTTCAGTGATAAAGAATTTGCCTGCAACGCAGGAGACTCGAGTTCGACCCCTGGGACAGGAAGATCCCCTGAAGAAGCATATAGCAACCCACTCCAGAGTTCTTGCCTGGAGAATTCCACGGACAGAGAGCCTGGCAGGTACAGACGCAAAGAGACCCCTCTTTGAGGTTTCAAAGAGTCAGACACAGCTGAAGCAACTTAGCATGCACACATGCCTGTATATGTAAAATGAGATAAATAAAATGTATTTGAGAAGCAATTGAGATGTGACATCAATTTGGTTGTAACATCTGTAGTCTGATTGATTAGCAGGCTCTCTTTGGCTTTTGGTCTCTCTTTGGGCTTCCCTGGTGGCTCAGGTGGTAAAGCATCTGCCTACAATGCAGGAGACCCGGGTTCGATCCCTGGGTCGGGAAGATCCTCTGGAGAAGGAAATGGCAACCCACTTCAGTACTCTTGCCTGGAAGAGCCCATGGATGGAGGAGCATGGTAGGCTACAGTCCATGGGGTCTCAGAGAATTGGACACAACTGAGCGACTCTTTGCGACCCCATGAATCACAGCAGGCCAGGCCTCCCTGTCACTAGATATGCAAATTATGAATGTCTAACATAGTTTAAAATAATAACTATTGTACATTAAAAAATGTTTTAAATTTAACAAAATACTTTTATAATTATCTCATTTGATTGCCACAAAAAAGGATCCTAATAGTTAGTAGCCAAGACAGATATTATCATTATCATATTTATTTTGTTAACAACAAGATTTTAAAATGAAAATTATGGACTTGGGAACAAGATAAAATAATTTGAACCTTTCACCACTATTTTGATGGGTGGATATTTTGAACCCTAACTGTAACACACTGATACTTGATTCTCTACTTATGTACATAAATATTTTATCATTATGGAAAATTGATAAATTTTTATTTTTAAATAAATTTTCTTTTTAGAATAAATCCATTAAACCATTTTATTTCTGTGATCAACCTGTTATACACTACAGTTAAATAATTTTATTTCCATTGTCATTTTTCATTTACTAAAAAGTTTTAATTTGGGATCATTTATTTGCCATGGAAGCTTATGAGAATAATTTGATTACTAAGTCAATTTTTATCAAAATCAAATTTTTAATGGTTATAATTTCTGATGCCTTGGTTTTGGTCATTATTCCACCAAGATGAATTTTCATCATTATATTGTATCTATAATACCATTATACATAAATATTTCAATAAGATATTATTCTTCATCTACTTCTAATTTTTTTCATGTGCAGTTATATCCTTTTTTGATTCTATTTTTTTGTGTCAATTGTTTGCTCACTTATTAGGAAAAATCAAGCTAAAATGGTAACATCAAAATAGCTTGCTTTGAGTTGAGTGCTATCTGCATTTAAGTAATACTTATTGCAAAAACTGGATTAATACTCATTTTAGAGAGAGAGGAAAAAAAAACTGAACCAGGAGGGGATTTGGAGATCACTAAATTTTAAAGGTCATATGTGCAAATCTCTAGAAACCAATAGTTCCTCAACAGATTATATTTTCTACATCATTACATTTCCTTTATGTTATGAAGTAATGAGTGAAACCTACCCTTTCCAACCAACTGGCATTGGTTCAGAAGTCCTGAGTTGAATGAGGCAAGAAATCATTTCATTGCTATAAGGAAATTCAGCTGAAGAATTTAACATTGAAAAATTGATGGAATCAGACGGAATTTCAAAAGATGCTCATTTGAATTGCTTGCAAAATAATCTATCAGTAGCTACATTCAAATTTTGATACACCACCATTTAAATCATCTGAAGTCTTAGACTAGTTTCTTCACATCTTCCAATATAATTTCATGCCTTTAAAAAAAATACCTCTAATTTTTTAGCAACATTAATGACATATTTGTATTTAGCATATGGAGAGATTAGGGCACTAAGATAATTACCGCCTATGACATTGTGAGAAAATAAAAAAACCTTACTTAGAAAGACAATAACTTCAAGTTTAAGAGCATAGGTTTTATAGTCAGATAGATGGCTATTCAAATGCTTTGTTTGCCATAAACTGGTAGGAATTCTCTCTTAAGACCCCAATTTCCCCAATAATGAAGATAACCATAGCTCCTACTTCATTGATTCTTACAAGGATTAAGTAAGATAATGTATATAGAGTATTCAAGCTAATGCAAGCAGTATATCAGATATTTAATAAATGATATTTAACTGAAAATTACAATAGTGTATATTGTAAATGTTTTAAAATGTTTCAAGCATTTCTGAAACATTAATATGGCACTGAATTGTCTTTGATATTATCATAAGCACTGCTTCCTATCAGTATAAACATGGCCTGTAGAAGCAAGCCAATGGCACAATAAAACACCACTATCGTGCATGTTACTACATATATAATTTTTAAAATATTCTTGTGAAAGGAGACTATGGAGATTTTATGCTGATATTTTCTGGTGGAACGGATTTCATTTATTTATTTATTTTTTATTATTTTTGGCTGAACTGAGTCTTCCACTGCATGCGGGTTTTCACTAGTTGCAGCGAGAGGGGGCTGCTCTCTGGCTGTGGTGTGTGGGCTTCTTCTCATTGCAGTGACTTTTCTCATTGCAGAGCACAGGCTCTAGGCACACAGGCTTAGGTGCTCCTTGGCATGTGGGATCTTCCCAGACAGAGATTGAACCACATCTCCCACATTGCAAGGTGGAAGCTCCCTGATTTCATATTTTAACTCTAGTGAGTGATACCAAGTATTTCCTACATTGTATTTTAAATTGATTGATTTTCACATCATCATTCTAAACTGTAAGTAAGATCTTTAAACATTTTTGACATTCATTTTTCTAAACTACAGCATGTGTATTATCTGTACGGGTCTTTAGAAAAATTTTTGCTCTTTTTAAGTGAAATAAATAGTTGAACACTGTTGCCTGGAGTAAATTTTCAGTCCCACAATATAGTACAGAATATTTCTTAGCCTTTATATACATGGAGAATTATTTTAACATCAAGATAAAATAATTAAGATAACTATTGAAGAAAAAATTTAAGACTTTACAAGAATCAACCTAATCTTACAGTTTCAATATTAATTCATTGTACTCTTGAAGAATTATAAAAGGATATTAGATTTAAAGCTAAAAATAGGAAGCTCTGGGTTTTTAATTATTCCTTGAAATGTAATTAAGTTGTCATAAAAGTCCAATCTTACCTCAGTTGGCAATGAAATAGTATCCATCACTAAGAAGTATTTTTTTAAAAACATTTTTCTCAAGGTGATAAAGAAGAGATACTAAAACAAGAGGAAAAATAAACTACTGAAATAGACAATTATATTTGAAACAATAATTTCAAATAATAGGGAAACCTCATTTATATATACAACCCTTGGAAAAACCAATGTGAATTGACAAAATGATAGACTCTAATAAAAAATGCAGATACATTACTTTCAAATTCAGACTGTAAATTTAGCTGCTAATAAAAGCACTTCTAAGTAACAGATTTTCATTGTGTGCTTTAATAAATAGGTGGGAATCATTTGAAATTGGTTAGACCTATTTGTATCACACAATGTGTTAAAATCTTTAAGAACAGCTTGGTTAAAAGCCTCAAGCAACCTTGTTTACACTATTAGCAAATCTTGCTTCATAGATCATACAAAAGTAAATTTCAGCCTAGCCTAGTTCAAATTATCATAAATTCTGAATTACATTCAGCATTTTAAAGCTGGAAGGGACCTCAGAGATCTCCTAGTAAAGTCTATAATAATAAGATTTTCTTGGCTGTTCCATCTGAAATACAAGCCATATGTATAAACAAATTCTAAACATTGTTGACTATTTTCAAAAATGTTACTGACAGTGCATTGTTACTTCAATATGGTATATCTTTTCAAACCTATCAGTAATTTCAACATGTTATTCAGGGATGTTTTGTCGGGGTGATTTTAAATTATTAGCAGTGTGTTCCGTTGTTTCTGTTATTTGTCTTAGCTTTTGTTTTCTTGTCCCACTCTGGTCTAGAAAGTTCAGGAGTAACAGTCTTCACCCTAACAGTCTGAATAGACACAATATGCAAACAATGTAGCCAACCATTTCAAGAAGTTGTAAAAAAGTCAAAACAGAACTGTTACACTGATCTGAAATCACTAGTGCTGGGAGCCACCATGTGGCTTTCTACACACATAAGAGAAAGCTTATAATTTCACTCCTGTACTCTGTTCTGCTTAGGTGTATTTTATACTGTAAGAAAATCAGAGAAACCTGTACATGCAATACTGTTAAACAATACACTACAATTCCTAAAATATTTCTTTTTATTCTTGCCAGACTCCCTAACTGTATGAGACTTTTCTGAAACTGACAGGAAGATTATCAAAATTTGCCATCACTTCTAGGAGGAAAAAGTGGGGTTTTTGAGCTTCAAGCACCACCTGCCCAGTCACCCTGCTTCTCAATATAACCTGCTTTATGTATTCAAGCAATAAAGATGTACTGAGCATAAAGTAGGTGTCCAGAACATGCTAGGTTGCCAAGAGAAATGCAAAAGACATGTTAGACACAGTTTCTGACCTCACAGAGTTTTCTGTCTTATGGAGAAAAGCACAGTTTTGTGAAGCAGCTAAATTACAATGTATAATAGGGTGCATTAATTACTAGAGGAGTGGTATGATTAATGTTACAAGAAAGGGGAGATCAGGGCTTCCTTGGTGGCTAAGTGGTAAAAATCCTAAAGGAAATCAGTCCTGAACATTCATTGGAAGGACTGACGCTGAAGTTGAAGCTCTAGTACTTTGCGCACCTGATGTGAAGAACTGACTCACTGGAAAAGACTGGGGAAGATTGAAGGCAGGAGAAGAAGGGGACGACAGAGGATGAGATGGTGGGATGGCATCACTGACTCAATGGACATGAGTTTGAGCAAGCTCTGGGAGATGGTGAAGGACAGGGAAGCCTGGTGTGCTGCAGTCCATGGGGTCACAAAGAGTTGGATGCGACTGAGTGACTCAAGTAGTAAAAAATCTGCCTGCCAGTGCAGAAGACATGGGTTTGATCCTTGATCAGGTAAGATCCCACATGCTGCAGGACAACTAAGCCCGCGTGACACAACTATTGAGCCGGTGCTCTAGAGCCCAGGAGCTGCAACTACTGAAGCCCAAGCATCCTAGAGCCTGAACTCTGCATCAAGAGAAGCCACTGCAATGAAAAACCCATGCACCACAATGAGAGAGTAGATTCTGCTTGCTGTGACAAGAGAAAAGCCCACACAGCAATGGAAACCCAGTACAGTCAAAAATAAATAAAATTATTTTTAAAAAATGATTTCTTTTTTGATTTCTTCTATGATTGTTATTCAGCAGCATGTTGTTCAGCCTCTATGTGTTGGCATTTTTAATAGTTTTTCTCCTGTAATTGAGATCTAGTCTTACTGCATTGTGGTCAGAAAAGATGCTTGGAATGATTTCAATTTTTTTGAATTTACCAAGGCTAGATTTATGGCCCAGGATGTGATCTATCCTGGAGACGGTTCTGTGTACGCTTGAGAAGAAAGTGAAATTCATTGTTTTGGGGTGAAATGTCCTGTAGATATCAATTAGGTCTAACTGGTCTATTGTATCATTTAACGTTTGTGTTTCCTTGTTAATTTTCTGTTTAGTTGATCTATCCATAGGTGTGAGTGGGGTATTAAAGTCTCCCACTATTATTGTGTTATTGTTTTTTTTTTTTTAGGTAATTAATTTATTTTTTATTGGAGGCAAATTATTTTACAATATTATATTGGTTGGTTTTGCCATACATTGATATGAATTTGCCCCGGGTTTACATAAGTTCCCCCTCCTGAACCACCCTCCCACCTCTCTCCTCCCTTTATCCTCCCTCTGGGTCATCCCCGCATGCCAGCCCCGAGCATCCTATAACATGCATTGACCCTGAACTAGTGATTCGTTTCACATATGACAACATACGTGTTTCAATGCCATTCTCCCAAATCATCCCACCCTCACCCTCTCTCACAGAGTCCCAAAGACTGTTCTATACATCTGTGTCTCTTTTGCTGTCTCGTATACAGGGTTATCATTTGCATCTTTCTAAATTCCACATATATGTGTTAGTATACTGTATTGGTGTTTTTCTTTCTGGCTTACTTCACTCTGTATAATAGGCTCCAGTTTCATCCACCTCATTAGAACTGATTCAAATGTATTCTTTTTAATGGCTGAATAATACTCCATTGTGTATATGTACCAAAGCTTTCTTATCCATTCGTCTGCAGTTATTGTTAATTTCTCCTTTCGTACTTGTTAGCATTTGTCTTACATATTGCGGTGCTCCTATGTTGGGTGCATAAATATTTGTAATTGTTATATCTTCTTCTTGGATTGATCCTTTGATCATTATTTAGTGTCCTTCTTTGTCTCTTTTCACACCCTTTGTTTTAAAGTCTATTTTATCTGAGTATTGCTACTCCTGCTTTCTTTTGGTCTCTATTTGCATGGAATATCTTTTTCCAGCCCTTCACTTTCAGTCTGTATGTTTCCCTCGTTTTGAGGTGGATCTCTTGTAGACAACATATGTAGGGGTCTTGTTTTTGTATCCATTCAGCCAGTCTTTGTATTTTGGTTGGGGCATTCAACCCATTTACATTTAAGGTAATTATTGATAAGTATTATCCTGTTGCCATTTACTTTATTGTTTTGGGTTCGAGTTTATATACTCATTCTGTGTTTCCTGTCTAGAGAAGGTCCTTTAGCATTTGTTGGAGAGCTGGTTTGGTGATGCTGAATTCTCTCAGCTTTTGCTTGTCTGTAAAGCTTTTGATTTCTCCTTCAATACAGTATACTAACACATATATGGAATTTAGAAAGATGATAAGGATAACCTTGTATACGAGACAGCAAAAGAGACACAGATGTATAGAACAGTCTTTTGGACTCTGTGGGAGAGGGCGAGGGTGGGATGATTTGGGAGAATGGCATTGAAACATGTATATTATCATATGTGAAACCAATTGCCAGTCCAAGTTCGATGCATGATACAGGATGCTCAGGGCTGGTGCACTGGGATGAACCAGAGGGATGGGATGGGGAGGGAGGTGGGAGGGGGGTTCAAGATGGGGAACACATGTACACCCGGGGCAGATTCATATCAATGTATGGCAAAACCAATACAATAATGCAAAGTAATTAGCCTCCAGTTAAAATAAATAAATTAAAAAATAAAATAAATAAAAATCCACCTTTAAAAAAAAATGTAAGAAAGAAAATGGAGGAGAAAGAAAATTCCCCAAATCATCAAAAAAAAAAGAAAGACATTGGCATGGACTCAACGTCACGACAGTGCCTTTAAGAAGATAAATCCAGATCTGGACTTACTAGAATAGGTAGGATTTTCTGTACTTCGGAAATAATATTAGGCCATCCAGATGTAAAGAATTTCTAAATGTATGAAAGACAAGAAAATAATTCTTAAAATGCAAAAAAGGAATACTCTCTGCTATTAAATTTAAACTAATTATTAAAGATTCACTTTCTCAGTTGTATAAAGTACATTTCATGTGCTAAATAGCCACATATAGCTAGTGGTTGGAGTACTAAATGGTTTTGCAAATTGAGAATGTTTCTATCATCCTAGAAAGCTCCATAGGACAGCTTTGTGTAATAGTTCATAGCAAGATCAACCTGTAAGAGGTGGCAGGCTCAGAGTAAAAAGGAAGCTCAGCTCAAGTCTCAGAAAACTTATTTTGAGGGTCAGTGACCAAAGGCAGAAAATTACTCCTGTTCCATGTGGTTTCCCAGATAAATGTGAAGATAAACCTCTAACCTTCATTGACCATGAAAAGAAACATGTTCAAGACTTCAAACCTTTTCATAATGAAAGCAAAGAAGAGATACGACAATTAAATGCAACGCATGATACTGGATTGTATCCTTAATGGGAACAGGAAGGAGGTGAGCTATGAAGGATCTTAATGAGATAACTGATGAATTTTGGACTGTGGATTCATGATACCTTTAGTGTTGTTTCAAATATTTGAAGGAAAATATGCATGTGTGTATAAATATAGAGATAAAAGAGAATGATAAAGTAAATGGGGAAACATATAAGTAATTAGTGAATTTCGGTATAAGTTTCTTGTAGTATTTTAGCAACTTTTCAAAATTTTGAAATTATATCAAAGTTAATTTTTAAATTTTAGTTAAACCTAAGAGTCATCACATTTCTCTCCAAAAAATTTAATGCTGGGCTATTATCTGATTCAGAGTAATCAAAACAATAGATGTTAAAATAAAAAAAGTAGTTTGGAATCTATCATACCAACTAGGAATTAGAAAAGTGATTTTTCAGACATGAATATCTTTATGGAGGACAACTATACATCTCAGAGTTGAACAATATAGGTTAAACTAATTATAAATATTGACATTCCTGGTGGCTCAGTGGTAAAGACCCTATCTGCCAATGCAGGAGATGCAGGTTCGATCCCTGGGTTGGGAAATCCCTTGGAGAAGGAAATGGCTACCTACTCCAGTATTCCTGCTGGGAAAACCCCATGGACAGAGGAGCCTGGCAGGCCACAGTCCATGGGGTTGCAAAAGAATTAGACATGACTTAGTGACTGAACAACAACGGTCAATACTAATGATATAAAGAATATTTATTTTTTGCTGAAATAAAACCAAGAAAAAATATAAAGTTTCATTTTCTGAAAATCCATGAAACAGTCATAAATTAGACAAGTAATGGAGTATTTTATTTCAAGTCAGAAGACACAAATTCAAATTTAATTCTTACTGCTACTGCTGCTAAGTCACTTCAGTCGTGTCTGACTCTGTGCGACCCCATAGACGGCAGCCCACCAGGCTCCCCCGTCCCTGGGATTCTCCAGGCAAGAACACTGGATTGGGTTGCCATTTCCTTCTCCATTAATTCTTACTGTGGTATTTTGAGAAAATCAATTTACCTTCCTAACAGTGTCCAAATCTAAAACAAATCTATTCACCATATAGACCTCATTAAAGAGGAAAAGTTTGAAAAAGACCAACCTATTGTCTTACATATAGAAATGAAAACCTTGTCAAGCGTAATACCTCAGCCATGTAAATATATATTTTTAGCCATCTCTCCAATCCTAATTAGTTGCTAGGTCAGTGGACCTAAGAAAAGATTCCATCTGAACTGTGCGATGAAGAATGAGGCATGAGAAAGATGTTTCCTAGAGATGGGAAAGAGGGGAGACTTGCAGAGAAACAAATGAAAAAATGTCTGGCTTACAGAATCATTCTACCAATGCCTTACATAAAAGAACTCCAGATATTCTGATATAAACAGAGGAACAAAAAATCCTAACCTCATTTTTTGCCATGCACTTCCCACCTCAGGAAGATCCCCTGCAGAAGGAAATGGCAACCCACTCCAGTACTCTTGCCTAGAAAAGTCCATGGATGGAGGAGCCTGGTGGGCTACAGTCCATGGGGTCGCAAAGAGTCAGACACGACTGAGAGACTTGACTTGACTTCACTTCACTTCCCAACTTTGGGTTTTTAATTCTGATTCTCTGAGATTGATTTGGAGCAACTTTTCAAATAATTTGTTTTAAAGTTATGAAAATGTTATTTTTCTGACTACAAATGCATCTGAAACCATCCTAAAATGGCCTTTACATAAGAAAAGCCAAATTGTTTCAATGTGAAATCTTTAGGTCACAATAATTATCTTTTCAAAATTCTTAGATGTTTTTCATTGTCTTGTAGTGTCTGAAACTAGCTGGATATATTTTTCCTTAGTAGATAATCCTTTATCGTCCTTTTCCCTCACTATTTGGATACTTGACACTTTTTAAATTATAATTCATTTCTTTTGCAATTCAAAAAGTTTTCAGTATGAGTTTTCTAGGTCCTCTTTATTGTTTTATCTTCAATTTAGTAAAGTCACTCAAATCTCCTTATGCCAATTAATCAGGCAAGTTTTCTTCTATCATATCTTTATTTACTGTTTCTGTTTCTTATGTTTTGGTTCCCTGGCAAGAACACTAATTAGTCAGATATAGAAGCTCCATTTTAGGTTGTATTAACTGCGGGAGTTGGTGATGGTCAGGGAGGCCTGGCGTGCTGTGATTCATGGGGTCACAAAGAGTTGGTCACGACTGAGCGACTGAACTGAACTGAACGGAACTATCATGTTCTCTTTCATAATTTTTATATCTTTAGCCTTTTGTATACATTCTAGGAGAGCTTCTCAAGCCTATATTTCACATCACTGATTCATACTTCTGTATTAATATTACTATGTTCAATGCTCTCAACACCTTTTAAAGTGTGGACCTCAAAATTCCTGTTTCACATTTTACATTTATTGAAGTTCTTTCCCTTAAATATATCCCATTTTTATCTCACCCTGTTCTTTATTGCCTGCTGTTCCTGCTTCAATGGGGCTCATTGTTCTTGCATTTTTTTGAGTAGAGCCAAAAGTTTCAGAATGTTCTCTTGATTCTTACAAGATATCACTTTTAGAAACAAATTCTTTCTCTGAGCCTTCAAATTGGTAATTCTTTTCCCTTATCCCATGGTATTTCATTGTTGTTACATATTGTTTTGCTTTTCTTCTTCTCTTTACAAACTATCAAATGAGGCACTTTGTAAACTCTGTGTCTCCTAATATAGAATGGATGAATCACCTTAAATCACAATCTCTAATGAATTGGTGACAACAAAATCTCCTTCTCAGATTCACACCTAGAAAGGAAGTTAATGTGCCAGATTACAATATGATTCTTAGCTCCTAGCAGTCATTCACTCTATTGAAGTGGCTACTTCTATTTTTTCTATTCACATCTCATGAGGATGAGATGGTTGGATGGCATCACCAACTCAATGGACAAGAGTCTGAGCAACCTCCGGGAGATGGTGAAGGACAGGGAAGCCTGGCATGCTGTAGTCCATGGGGTCACAAAGAGTCAGACATGACTGAGAAACTGAACAACAGCATCTATTTTACCTCTGGTATTTTCTTCTGAAACTTTAAGAAAGTATAGTAGACAACAAACTAAAAGTCCGTCCATCCACAGTTTCTGAATATTCCTATCACCATCTGCTTACCTTTGCAGTGAGCAGTCAGCGGTCCCTCTCCATACCTTCTGCTCAGCTGTTTCTGAGATGTTCTTTCTGAATAGTGAGAAAGGTGGCAACAGGGAAATTGGGAGAGGTCTGAGAATAGACCTGTAAATACTTCAGAATCAACACCTGGATAGTCTGTTAATGGGTTACTATGTACCCTGAATATAGACCCAGGAAACAAAGAAACTATCAATAAAATGTGTCTTCCTAGCACTTTTAAGTATTCCCTTTGTCTTGAGAGAAACCTGAGAATAACAAGAAAACTGACCCACTATTGGTTAGCAGAAGTTCCTCAAGATTCTAGTCTTAGGCTTTTTGAGACTTGATTCCATGTTTTGTCTTTTTAGTGTTTTCTAAGTATTTTAAGGCATAATTGGCCAAAGTTACATATTAGGACTGTTTTAAATATGTTATTCAAGATGTTCTTTCACTACTAATAGCCTCTTAAAGATATTACTTTCAACTGATAATAATAAGTATCATCTGCCTAAATAGTATTACCACTATAAACCTTCCAAAACAGTCGATATTTCTGTACACCACAGGAAATTGTTGCTATTCTCGTTGGTGTAGAAAATTCCACTGACCTCCGTCTTTTGTCTCATTTTTATTTGTCTCACAAAACTAGTAATTTTAAGTAAAAATTTTATTCAAATCTATTATTCTTTGAGCCTTTCTATTCATTCATTATTTTTCTATATAGTTATTTATGCAGTAAACATTTATTAGGTAGTTACTGAAGGAGAAGAAGGCCTCGGGGATGAGATGGCTGGATGACATGGCCGATGCCATGGACATGAACTTGGGGAAATGGTGAGGGACAGGGAGGCCTGGTATGCTGCAGTCCATGGGGTCCTGAAGAGTGACACACAACTGGGCAACTGACCAACAACAGTGTGGACTAAGCACTTTGACAGACCCTGATAATATGGCTATATGGGTTCTGCATCCAAGAACTTATGATGGAACCATGAAGACAATGATAAAACAAATCCATGTAATAAATCTTTCTGAAGGTATCCATAGCATGAAAACTATCTGAATACTAGTATCAAGTAGCATCTGATTTTAACATATTTAAACAATTATTTTTATCAATTACTTAGATTCAAAATTTCATTTTTAAACATTGTCCTTGGGATTGTGACTTCTTTGTTTAATTCAAATCATTTTAATCAGCATTTAGTAAATGTCAACTGTGAGCCAGACACTTCACTTGGCACTGTTTGGAATGCAGAGCTAATTAGGGCAAAATTTAAAGCCTTAGTTTCTTAGTCCATTTGGGGTGCTTTAACAAAATACCACAGCCTGTGTGGCTTATAAACAACAGAAATTTAGTTCTAGGGGCTGGAAGTTCAAGTTCAAGGTGCCAGCAGGTCATGCTTTCTCGAGAATCCTCTTCTTGGTGCTTCTAGCTGTTCCTTCTTACTCAGTCCTTACATGGTGGAAGATGATAAAGAGTTCTGTAGAGGCTCTTTTCTGAGAACACTAATTCCATTCATGAAGGCTCCACCCTCCTGACCTCTCAAAGACCTCTGCTCCCAATACCATTACATGCAGTTCAGTTCAGTTGCTCAGTCCTGTCTGACTCTTTGCGACCCCGTGAATTATAGCACGCCAGGCCTCCCTGTCCATCACCAACTCCCGGAGTTCACTCAAACTCATGTCCATCGAGTCGGTGATGCCATCCATCTCATCCTCTGTCGTCCCTTTCTCCTTCTGCCCCCAGTCTCTCCCAACATTAGGGTCTTTTCCAGTGAGTCAACTCTTCGCATGAGGTGGCCAAAGTATTGGCGTTTCAGCTTTAGCATCAGTCCTTCCAATGAACACCCAGGATTGATCTCCTTTAGAATGGACTGGTTGGATCTCCTTGCAGTCCAAGGGACTCTCAAGAGTCTTCCCCAGCACCACAGTTCAAAAGCATCAATTCTTCGGTGCTCAGTTTTCTTCACAGTTCAACTCTCACATCCATACATGACCACGGGAAAAACCATAGCCTTAACTAGACAGACCTTTGTTGGCAAAGTAATATCTCTGCTTTTAAATATGCTATCTAGGTTGGTCATAACTTTCCTTCCAAGGAGTAAGCGTCTTTTAATTTCATGGCTGCAATCACCATCTGCAATGATTATGGAGCCCCAAAAATAAATTCTGACATTGTTTCCACTGTTTCCCCATCTATTCCCATGAAGTGATGGGACCAGATGCCATGATCTTAGTTTTCTGAATGTTGAGCTTTAAGCCATCTTTTTCATTCTCCTCTTAGACTTTTGTCAAGAGGCTTTTTAGTTCCTCTTCACTTTCTGCCATAAGGGTGGTGTCATCTGCATATCTGAGGTTATTGATATTTCTCCTGGCAATCTTGATTCCAGCTTGTGCTTCTTCCAGCCCAGCATTTCTTATGATGTACTCTCCATATAAGTTAAATAAGCAGGGTGACAATATACAGACTTGAGGTACTCCTTTTCATGTTTGGAACCAGTCTGTTGTTCTATGTCCAGTTCTAACTGTTGCTTCCTGACCTGCATATAGTTTTCTCAAGAGGCAGGTCAGGTGGTCTGGTATTCCCATCTCTTTCAGAATTTTCCACAGTTTATTGTGATCCACACAATCAAAGGCTTTGGCATAGTCAATAAAGCAGAAATAGATGTTTTTTCTGGAACTCTTGCTTTTTTGATGATCCAACAGATGTTGGTAATTTGATCTCTGGTTCCTCTGCCTTCTCTAAAACCAGCTTGAACATCTGGAAGTTCATGGTTCATGTATTGCTGAAGCCAGGCTTGGAGAATTTTGAGCATGACTTTACTAGCGTGTGAGATGAGTGCAATTGTGTGGTTGTTTGAGCATTCTTTGGCATTGCCTTTCTTTGGGATTGGAATGAAAACTGACCTTTTCCAAATTTGCTGGCATATTCATCATCTTTCAGGATTTGAAATAGCTCAACTGGAATTCCATCACCTCCACTAGCTTTGTTCGTAGTGATGCTTTCTAAGGACCACTTGACTTCACATTCCAAGATGTCTGGCTCTAGGTGAGTGATCACACCATCATGATTATCTGGGTCGTGAAGCTCTTTTTTGTACAGTTCTTCTGTGTATTCTTGCCACCTCTTCTTAATATCTTCTGTTTCCGTTAGGCCCATACTATTTCTGTCCTTCATTGAGCCCATCTTTGCATGAAACGTGCCCTTGGTATCTCTAATTTTCTTGAAGAGATCTCTAGTCTTTCCCATTCTGTTGTTTTCCTCTCTTTCTTTGCATTGATCACTGAGGAAGGCTTTCTTATCTCTCCTTGCTATTCTTTGGAACTCTGTATTCAGATGCTTATATCTTTCCTTTTCTCCTTTGCTTTTGGCTTCTCTTCTTTTCACAGCTATTTGTAAGGCCTCCTCAGACAGCTGTTTTGCTTTTTTGCATTTCTTTCCCATGGGGATGGTCTTGATCCCTGCCTCCTGTACAATGTCACAAACCTCCATCCGTAGTTCATTAGGCACTCTATCTATCAGATCTAGTCCCTTAAATCTATTTCTCACTTCCACTGTATAATCATAAGGGATTTGATTTAGGTCATATCTGAATGGTCTAGTGGTTTTCCCTACTTTCTTCAATTTAAGTGTGAATTTGGCAATAAGGAGTTCATGATCTGAGCCACAGTCAGCTACACTGGAGAAGCGAATAGCAAACCACTTCAGTATCCTTGCCTTAAGAACCCCATGAACAGTATGAAACAGCAAAAGTATAGGATACAGAAAGTGGAACTCCCCAGGTGGGTAGGTGCTCAATATGCTACTGGAGATCAGTGGAGAAATAACTCCAGAAAGAATGAAGGGACAGAGAAGCCAAAGCAAAAACAACACCCAGTTGTGGATAGGACTGGTGATAGAAGCAAGGTCTGGTGCTGTAAAGAGCAATATTGCATAGGAACCTGGATTGTCAGGTCCATGAATCAAGGCAAATTGGAAGTGGTCAAACAGGAGATGGCAAGAGTGAATGCCGACATTCTAGGAATCAGCGAACTAAAATGGACTGGAATGGGTGAATTTAACTCAGATGACCATTATATTTACTACTGTGGGCAGGAATCCCTTCGAAGAAATGGAGTTGCCATCAAGGTCAACAATAGAGTCCAAAATGCCGTACTTGGATGCAATCTCAAAAACGACAGAATGATCTCTGGTCGTTTCCAAGGCAAACCATTCAATATCATGGTAATCCAAGCCTATGTCCCAACCAGTAACGCTGAAGAAGCTGAAGTTGCATGGTTCTATGAAGACCTACAAGACCTTTTAGAACTAACTAACACCATTCCATTAGGCATTAGGATTTAAAGATTTTGGTGGGACACAAATACACAGATTATAGCAAGCAGGGACCACAGACTGACTATAATTAATTTTCATTAAAGAACACAAATGTATGGCAGAAACGACCACAATATTATAAAGTATTTAGCCTCCAATTTAAATAAATAAATTTAATAATAATTAAAAAAAAGAACACAAAGTGTTATAGAGGGATAAAGAGCAGATTAAATAAGAATGACCCTTCATCAAAGAGTAAAACATTGAGCTAGGCCATACTGAATATAAACATAACTGTTAACATTTATTGAGAAGTTTCTATATGCTAGTTACTGTACCATGTAATGTTTCCTGTACATTATCTCTAATCTTGTAAAATGGGACTATTTTTAACTTTACATTTTCTGTGTCAGTTCAGAGAGCCTAACAAATGGAATGACATGCATTGAAATTTTGCTTGAAAGCCTGAATACCCATTTCTTGGGGGCGGGGTATGGGGGAGGTTAAATGGGAGACATTTAGGCAATTGAATCCTAAAAGAAAGACAGGAAAGACCATGATCTGAATTAAATGTAGTACCTTTGGCAGATTTCATCACCCATCTACTTGGCTTATAGCCACATATAGATGTAAACTTTGCAACCAGTGTGCAGACGCAGAAATAAATACTTTGAGGATTATAAATTGTCATCCTCTTTTGAATTATATATATCATACCTCTAAAAGAATTCAACCAAGATAAACATATTAAGTTTGTCTCTGAAATGTGAAGAGGTGACAAATGCTTTTCACATAAAAATTAAATATTGCTTAAAAAAAAATCTTATTATCAGATTGAAGAGGTATTAGCAATGGCCAAGGCTGTGGTTGGCTCAGTTTCCTAAAACATGCTATCATTTTAAAGCCTCAGATAAGTTTTCGGTTAGCAGTGGCTGATGATTCTGTTCAACACCTGGAAAACTGAAACACAAATGTGCAATTGTGAAGGAGAAATTTGATCTAGGAATGCAAATTTACAAAACTGGTAGTTGAGGTAGAGGGTTGATTGCTTAGCTTGTAATCCGTAAGAACAGAACAAGTTTGTTGTGATATTTATATAGGTAAAAAATTAGCAAATATTTTGGAAAATCATTTAGAATATTGGCAACATTTAAAGTTTAATTTTGTCACACAACTTAAGCTGAGAACACACTGATCCTATGGATTGGTTCAGAAGAAACGTGTCAAGCCTGTGTTGCTTTTTAGGGGGAGGTGGGGCGGGAAGGGGTGGAATGATTTCTGTCATATAAACAAAAGTATCTCCTATTACAATACTATTTCTCTTCTTAAGTTTATTACCCACCCTGCTGCTGCTAAGTCACTTCAGTCGTGTCCGACTCTGTGTGACCCCATAGACGGAAGCCCACCAGGCTCCCCCATCCATGGGATTTTCCAGGCAAGAACACTGGAGTGGGTCACCACCTCCCTCTCCAATGTGTGAAAGTGAAAAGTGAAAGTGAAGTCGCTCAGTCGTATCTGACCCTTAGCGACCCCACGGACTGCAGCCTACCAGGCTCTTCCATCCATGGGATTTTCCAGGCAAGAGTACTGGAGTGGCTTAAATGAAAATTCATATCCATTTCTTTCTAGAGGTATCATTTGTCCTTTTTAAAAAACATTTTTTCATGAAAAAAATCATCAGCGGATTATAGCTTGGTGTGGTTGTTTAACAGTTAAATAAATTAGGGAAGGACATTTAAAATACTGCATTTCCACCCCCCACCCCCCCAGCTGCTTGGAGGAACATGAAAGTGGAGCATACTACTTCGTTCGGGAAGTGATTTTGTTTTAAAGTGATGAAAATTTTCTTTCACATGAGTATGAACAAC